>NC_139557.1:93813176-94080676 GCF_965112155.1 Podarcis liolepis | reverse complement strand
CATTTCTTGGAACTCCTGGAATGCTCAGCGGCAGGGAGGTCTCTCTTCAGAGTCCAACAGTAGTCAGCCATCATGACTGCATCCCAGCGACCCTGATACCTGGTCTCCATCTCTTTCATGTCCTGATGGAATCTCTCCCTGGGCTCGTTACTCATTGAACCCAGGTTCTCAGGAAACCGGTCCATATGTGAAAATAGGTAGTGCATCTTGACGCTCATGTTGCAGCCCAGGTTTCTGAAAGCAGTCAGCATGTTGTTGACAAGTTCTGCGTAGTTTCTGGCCTTATTGTTGCCAAGAAAGTTCTTCACTACCAGAACAAATGCCTTCCATGCTTCCAGTTCCACTTCGTTCATTGAGTTTCTGAACTCTGAATCTCTAATGAGCTGACGGATCTGAGGACCGTTAAAGATGCCAGCTTTCAACTTCTCCATGGTCAATCCTGGAAAAGCCTGGCACAAGTAAATGAAGCAGTCACCATCCTTGTCCAGAGCCTTGGTGAACTGCTTGATTAAGCCGAGCTTGACGTGCAGCGGTGGGAAGAGTATTCTGTCTCTGTCCACCAGAGGGTCGTTGATGATGTTCCTTTTTCTGCAAGGCACCAATTCCTCCTGCACAGGCCAGTCCTTCTTCGTGTAATGCTGAGCACGGTCCCTACTATCCCACATGCACAGAAAACATGGGTACTTGGTGAAGCCAGACTGTTGTCCCAACAGAAAGTTCACCATCTGCAGGTCAACACAAATAAACCACTTGTGCTGATCATAACCAATTTTCTCCAGCACATACTTCACCGCTTCATAGTTCTCCTTCAGTGTACTCGAGTGAGCCACGGGTATAGAGGCAAACTGGTTGCCGTTGTGTAGCAGAACACATTTCAGTGATCGCTTGCTGCTGTCAATGAACAGTCTTCAATCTTTGGGTTCGTACTGTGGCACTCCAAGCTTGAGCAGAAGCTGCACAATATCTGCACAGTACACCAAATCCTTCTCTTCCGAGAAAAAACGGAGGTACTCTTGATGCCTGTTGCGGAAGAAGCTGATGCGAGCACTGTCAGAGAGGAGGTTTTTTTCCTTCAATCTGGATGCCAGCAGTTTGGCAGAGTCCTTTGACAAGCTGCGGTAATGAACTAGATCATTCAACTACTTTTGGGAAAATGGATGTGGAGCATCATCTTCAAGAACCACTTCTTCTTCTTCATGTCCTTCAACACTGGAGGCATCTTCGTCACTAATGTCAGAAAGTTCTCCGAAGATAGGCACTGGAATTTCATCACATTGAGCTACAGGACGACGTGCTGATTGAAGATCAGGATACTTGAGGCTGCTCCGGTTCTTTCTGTTGATCCCAGTCACATCAACAGTGCACCACTTTATGGAAGATTTCAAGGTTTTATGACTTCAAACTGATCCCTTTTCGACATAATCACCCAGAACTATCGGACCTGAATACTTCTTGTCATTAAAATAATCATTTCCAATCAAAACAATTATTCGACATAGCATTTTACCCCCACCAATTTCTTCTAAAATGCTCCACACAAGCGTACATGTGAACGAAAACGTAAAAAAATGACATGTGGCCATAGCTCAAAAACTTGACCTGATTGAGCAAAACCAATGTGATTTTTGGATTCAGGGCATCAGATTCATCCTAAATCAACTGAAAAAACACAGACAGTGTTGCTGACCAGTGTAATGAGCAGCCTGTGGTTTGTTGTTCTGTAGCCTCATTTTCCTTCGCCCCACCCCTACAGGGTTGGGAAGCCTGTGATACTTCAGATGTCACTCTACTCCAACTCCCATCATTCCTGATCACTGGCCATGTGGGCTGGAGCTGAAGGGAGTTGGAGTCCAACAGCATCTGGAGGGCTGCAGATTCTTCATTCCTGACCTCCCACAGCTAATTTTCTGGAATTCAGTCCCTAGTTAAAGTGTCTAATACCTGTGTACCCTGAAACACGCACGCTCTTGTTAAGCTGACTGGAGGCCAAAGGTTGTATCCAACAAAGTTGTCCCTTTTGTGAAGGAACTTCCCCTTCCTTCCTCCCTCTCCCTTTCCCCACATATGTCCTGCAAAATCTGAGAGCTAGGGGAAGCACATATTCGGAGAGTTGACGGGTGGAGGAAAGCGAGGGGAAGTTCTGTTGTGCAAGCAGAAGTCCTTGCACAGATGGGACAACTTGGATACCACCCCAAAAGTTTGCAGATGGGTCTGATTCTACATGATACAATTTCCAGTCCCTCTGTGAAGCAAGTCACAGCTTTGCTGACTGCTTTAGGTTCTGTTTTCTGACTAAATGCGCAGCAAGCAAAAAAGAATAAAATAAAAACAACCTAAAATAAAACACACACACACACAATCTGTTGTGAACACAAAGAATCAGCTGCTCAGAAGTGCCAGCTGTCTTTATGGCACATGGGGCTTGAAGTCATCCAGACGGGTTCATTCTGAGAGATGAAAATATGTGCATTCCTTGAGAATCAAAATAGTTAATGTTAGCAGGGATGCTGTGTGTATACATATCGCCTGATCTTCAGTCCCTTCGGTTGCAGCAAATGTTTGATGGGAGTTGAGGCGATGTAGTACTCAAGCGCAAACATGCGTGAGGTTAAGCATCCTTTGCCATCAAAATTCCTTTTCCTGAATCACTTGGGATGCTAACAGATGGGTTCTCCCAATTTAGAAAAGGATCAGTAGCCTGAAAGCATGCAAACTGAACCAGACTGTAGCAAACATATTGTCCATTGTGTCCATGGAGATGAAGTGTTTTGTCAGATGAACACATGCCAGAGATAAAAAGAAGCTAACAGGGTAGTCTGATTTTGGTAAATGTACATCAACCAGAACAACAGGAGTCTCCCCAACAGACATTTGGGCATTTGCATAATATGAATGAGACTGCAAGGGCCAGACTCTAGCCACATTTTAATCAATACTCAACCTTCTCAATCTAATGGTAGTGCATGTGTAGACTATATTCATGATGCTATAACAAAGACCAGCATCACCCACTCATATCCCACTCAGAAACCTAAAAAGACAGTAACAGAGACATCCTGGTCATTGACATAACCATGCAATCACCCAATTGACCAAAACATCACAGAAGAGGCTTGGATCTGTAATCAAATTAGGACCCCAGCAAGCAGAAGTAAGGCAAGAGCATCCCAAAGTAGGGTGCCACCACCAAGAAGGTGCTTTCCCTGACCATCTCCCCACCTGGGGATGCCAGGAATTGAACCTGGGAGGTTCTGCATGCATAGTCACTGCCATTCCTCCAAAGTGTGCTAAAAGCCACCTGGCCTAACAAATTGTTAGCAAGTATTTTTCCAAGTTTAGCTGTTATTTCTTTCCTTCCTATCACAGACCCTTACCTCTAACCACAACCTTAACTTTTTTGTAAACTGCTTTGAGGGTTTTGGCAATCAAGCAGTGTATAAATTTTGTGAAATAAATACACCTCTTCCACAATTGTTAATACATTCTCCAACTGTCCCTCACTCTTGCCGTCCTTCCGCTTTCTGTAATGGGGCATGTTGGCCTAAAGAGATCTTGAAATGCTTTCTCCAGAAGGTGCTCCAGGCCTTTGTGAAGCTGGTCACCTAAGGAAAGAAACAATATGCTGATAAATTTAGAAGCAGTAACTTTACATCTTGCTCCAGTAAAAGTGGACATTGAAATAACATTGTCTCAAGTAACTCACTAGCTAAGGACATAATGTGTAATCAGCAACCACTTGCAGAAAAAGCAATATGTATATCCCAGAACACCCTTATTGTCAAAGTCAAATTCATTTCGTTTTAGAAGTTATTCTTTAAAGGCCCAGTTGCCTCATTCTACAAAAAGATAGCAGCATCTGGGAAATGGGAGAATGTAATTTATTACGCAGCTTGGCTCATACTCAGAAAGGTATGCACTGTAATTCATGATCAGAGACAAACAATATAAATGCATAACTGCCATCTAAGAGTCATATAATTTCCATCTGATGGTACACTGTAAGTATACAATGGTGACCAGTACAGCAAGTTCATAGTGCCCTCTGGAGGCAAAGCTGTTCTTTTCTCTTACGTGTCAGATAGCATCCCATAAACCTCCCCCCCCAAAAAAGGTTTGCCCAGTGGTACAACATCTGTGACTTCTCCCCAAAACCTCACATTCCACTAGCTCATAGTGAGTCAACCCAACTAAATAAAAACAACATACCTGCAAGAACTGAGTCCAATAGGCAGAAAGCCTATTGCCTCAAGTGGGGACGAGTGGGGACCACATTTTGCAATTTGGTGGCAAATACTTGGTCGCATCCACTATCTCATTTGTTTTATACCCAACCCTCCCATCCTAGGCACTCCTTATCCCCATTACCTGATTATGTGATTTTGTTACATCTTAAAGACGACCAGATTTTGGCTGCAATCCTATATACACTTATCTGGGAAGGAGCCCATTGAACGCAGCACATTATATTTATGAGTAGATCTGCATAGAAGCTCAGAGTTAAAAAAATATATGCATCAGTTAGTTGTTACATTTGACTGCATATTTGTCAGTAGGAGGTGTTTTCATTAGCTTATTGGTTATGACTGTTTAAATTTTGTTACATCTTGTAACTGTTAATGAGTCATGTAAACTTTTGATGTTGGCTTACTACAGAAAGGTGGCATACAAAGCTGGTGGTGGTGCAGTAAAATATAAGTAAAAATAAGAAGATAAGCAACACAACAGTGCAGGGGGAAGTGTGTTTGTGTGTGTGTGTGTGTGTGTGTGTGTGTGTGTGTGTGTGTGTGGGCGCCAGGAGATAAATGGCACGTTGATGCTTTTCCCAAAGCTGCATTAAAATTCACATTGCCCTTTATAGAGATTAAATGTTTTATCAAATCCTCACACCCATAAAATGTGTATTAAGCTGTAACGTTTATGGCGAACAGCCAGTTTGCTGCTGCAGTGCTCAATCTTATCTGGTGCTACGAAATGCCTTTCGTCCCTGCAAATAACACAGCTGGCACTGTTCCGTATTTGCATGAGCAAAATGGCAAGACAGGCAGCTGGGACTCCTGTATGTGAAGCCACAACCAATCATGACCCCTCTTCAGATCAAAAGTTGCCAGCAGGTCAGGTTTGCAAGCACTGGCAACCCAGGCATGCAGAGGTGACTGGAAGCTCCTGCCCATTTAATCGCTGTGAAGAAGAGGGCACTTTGGTGGGTACAGCTGCTCATGCAGGCACAGGACAAGCCTAGGTCTACTGAGATGTCCTTTTCTGATATTACTGAGGTCAACAGAAATGATCTCACATCAGCAAATGTTCTCAGAATTCACTGCTTTATTACCATTTAAAGTTGGGGTTTTGTGCCTTTAATTTCCCTTTGCCGGTATGTTTGCTTGTCTAACTCTTCATATTTGCATTTATGTGTCCTGCACTGTACTGAGTCAGTTCCCTTCTTTTTATCAGTTTCCTTCCTTACACCCATTCCACTGAGAATGCCCTAGCAGCTTGCGTATTTGCTCTGTATTTAAAACATACATAGGAACATAGGCAGTGGCTTCATATTGAGATAGAACCTTGGTTCCTCTAGTTTGGTCTACCCTGACCAGCAGTGGCTCTCCAAGGTTTCAGACAGGGGGCATCCCCAGCCCTATGTGGAGATGTTGGGCATTGAACCTGGAACTTTCTCCCTGCAAAGCAGTTGATTTACTACTAAGCTATGGCCCTCCCTATTTACCTTACACTGTTTATTTATTTACAGTCCTCATTGTGTACTTAGCAAATGATGTCTCTATGCAGGAACAGGCCTTTGACCATTGTTCTCATCCTTGCCCCTACTAAATTTGATGTGACACCTCCTAGGTGCCAACACTATGAGGCTGAGGACAGCTAAGCCCCACACCAAAGTATGTGGGGACGGGGCTGAGCACACACCCCCAAGCATGAGGGGCTGGGCCACAGTGGAGGCAATGGAGGGCCCTCTCAGGCCTCGCAGAGGCCTCAGAGCCTCCTCCCAATGTGCATGACATCACACGTGTTTGCCCCCCCCCCCATGTCACACAAAACTTGACACCTCTGGACATCTCTGTTTCTCATCTTCTGCACTGATAAAGCAGGAAAGTCTGTGGTTTCATGGGAACATGGAGAGGGCATGCCATTAATCCAAACTCAAAAGAATCCCCTCTGTAGTGTCTGTTATTCCACATGATCGTGGCTAATCACAAAAGCGAATCCATAATTGTCATTCATGATCAGCTGTAAGAGTGTAGATAACAGTCGGACCAATCCTGCAATCCATACTTTGCTTTGTTCGTTACATCACTTTCACTTCTCAACAGTAGAATCAATTTTTACAGAGCCTATAGCTGTTTCACATTAGATGTTCCCTCCCGATCTTCAAGGGCTGCTCTTTTGTTCCCCGATATCCTTGCAAAGCTTCCTCTTTAAGCGGGACAAGTTAATATGTTGCCGCTCTTATAAGTCAGTGTCATGTCGCTAGAGACTCTCACACGCTCTCTATGCCAGCTTGGCTATTACAAAAGAAATTGAACTCAGTTGCATGTAGTACACATCCCAAGTCTATGATTTTATGGGCAGATGGCTCTTCCTTAGCACTGAGAAGCCAGCATTGCAGCAGTGCACTCACCTAAGAGCCTATCCACACCACATATTTGTATTAGCTTCCTTTATGGAAGCATGATTCAACATGGAAAGCCTTTTACAAGTGCCTGATTGGAACAGTTACAAAAAGCTCAAGGTTATGTGGGCTGCCCACCTCTGCAGCTTCCATGCAGAAAGTCCTTCTCAACTGAACTCATGCAGTTTACTTCGCTGTGGGGACCTATCGTCACAACAAACCTGTGAAGGGAGAGTAGGCATGGTCAATCTTTTTTCCTGTCAAGAGCTGCCTTTTCCTTGAGCATAATCTCTTGGAGGCACATTATCGAAGGTGGTGAAGGCAGAAGTCCAGAGCCAAAAGGTGGACAGAACCACCTCCTTCCTCACTCTATTTCTGCTACTCCCTTTCCACACATTTCCCCCCTTGTTGCCAAGGGCTATGTATGGTTGACCCCCCAGTCCAAGGGCCACAGGTTGCCAATCCCTGGAGTAGAGGGCAAGAGAGCTACTAGCTCAAGGTTATCCATGGCTGAGCCCAGATGTAAGAGCCTGTCTCCACAATCTATGCCATCTTCACCTTTTGTTTAGCTAGCCCCAATAGATCCTTCCTCCATTCGCCCTTGAGTGCAGGAAGGGGAGGGTGTTTGCAAATTTGTGAGAGGACTGATGTCTGGTGAAACACACAAACCAAGTCCTAAGAGCATTCTTGGGAAACAGAGGGGGACAGGAGCCGGCATGGGTGAGAGAATCACAGTCTCCAGATGAACCTGGCAGAGTGGCAAGGTTAAAAATTAGATTTCGTAAATGATTTGGAAAAATAAGAAAGCTCATCTGTATGGAAGCAATAGCATTAAATGGGGGGGGGAGTACTGCTGTATATCGTTTTGATGGAGAGTTTTCTTCCATCAGACTGGATGTAAAATGAAATGAATAGCATGCTGCATAATTGAACCCATATAAATCAAAGCCAATGTTTGCCACTAAAGCAAATTATACAGACTTTACCGCCCATGAAGAACAATTAGGAAGCCAGGAAAGACATTTAGATTAGAGAAGGAATGAAAAAAGCAGAACCAAGTTCTTATTCCAGGTGACTGATGAGTTGGCAAGGATAAATGATCCCCCCAAAGTACAAGAGACCCCACTTTGGCTGAGTTCTCTTGCTTAGAAAAAAAATATCTAGAAGATGGGTGGGCTTCATTGGTTCCAGCCTAATTCTGGATTACTATGAAGGGCATCTGTCATATGTCCCATTTGTTAATCCTGAGGCTAAAATAGTTCTGAAACTGGGCTGCCCCATCCCATTGCCTCTCAGCCCAACCCCATCCACACTCTTACTGCAAGGCTATAGTGAGATGGCCCCACTACTGTTCTCAACTTCTTAAAGAACAAGCAATATATAACTCAGGGGTGGGAAATCTTTGGCCCTCCAGATGTAGCTGTACTGCAACTCCCAGAATCCCCAGCTCTTGGCCATGGTAGCTGGGGCTGATGGAGTCCAAGAACATCTGGAGAACTTCAGGCTATCCACCTTTTATATGAATGAAATAATCATATTGATGGGGGAGGGGAGAGAGAGCTGGAGAAATGACAGACTTGGGGTATATGGGTATATGGGAGAGGGTTCCAGCTGAGAATCAGGGCAGAAAAGATGTCGCTGAGCTACTTGAAATCACCCATATGTAAGACACACTATCACAGCTTCTAATTGCCATTTGTCACAGTGGCAGAACCAGTAATACGGAAATGCAGGTAAGTGCTACTGCATATGGATGTCTACTTCATTCCCATTTCTGAGATCGGCAGTAATTCTAAGACTTCCAGGTGTCTTAATCTCCATCCCTCACAAGTCCAAGGCTGCTGAAGCCTTGTTGCTTTATAGTCCAAGAATCCCAGAAGTGACAAGGGCTACCACGAAACCACCCATCTTTTCTTCCTCTCTTTTACGTTATGTCTAGAATCTTCGACTGCAGACATGAATCATGTATCCTATATTTGTAAAAGGTTTAGTGGCTAAGCCACACCATGAGGAAAACCTACCGGTCTCTGCACTAAATTCTCAGCAGAAAGCCTTCTCTCTGTTGTAATAGATTTGTGGTCTCCCTTTGTGTGTGGGTATATATTGACTCAGCACTCACACCAGACAGGCAAGGCTGCGAAATGATTCTTCAAGATAAAACTCACAACTGAGAAACCTTCATAATCCTTCTGACTGATTATAGAATGTATGTTAATGCCACTCCTTGCCCACAATAGATTATATAACTTGGAGAAGATCGATCACACTCAATTCAGAGGGGTCAGGATGCTAGCCAGCCACAGGCAAACTTTATAATTTTACAGAATTGTGCATTGCATGGAAAAAGTGGACAGAGAAAGGTGGGGGGGGGGTTCTTCCTCTCTGATAACACTGGAACTTGTAGATGTCCAATGAAGCTGAATGCTGGCCAGATTAACAGGAAAAATACGAGACCAGGATGAACAGAAATTTCAAGAAAGCTGGAGCAAATATCTAAGAGATAATTATAAAGTATTAAAGACACTGGCAAGGTTGGAATAACTCTCACAATGGATGGTAAAAACAAGTTGATTAAACAAAATACGTAATGTTAGAAAATATATGATACTTACCGAAGGGGTGGAGGGAAGTCTGAAGCTCGGCGGAGCTAAAGATAATTATGTGGAGCATATATGTTATAAACGTATTATGAATGTATGTATTATGTTTAATGAAAACAATAAAAAATTATTGATAAAAAAAGAAGAAGCTGAATGTTGAATTCAGGAGAGGCAAAAGAAAGTACTTTTCCACATAGAACTTAGTTTGGAATTCAATCTCGGGGGAGGCAGGGAGAGCTCCCAACTTGGATGGCTTGAAAAGAGAATTAGGCAAATTCATGGAGAATAAGGCAATCAACGCCTACTAGCCATGAAACTATGCTCTACCTTCTTCCACGCTCAGAGGGAGCAATATTTCTGAATTGCTGGAAAGCACAAAAGGGGAGAGTGTTCTTGCGCTCAAATCTTGCTTGTGGGTTTTCCACAGGCACCTGGTTGGCCATCAGTGGTGGATCTTAAGGTCTGGAATTTCAACGGTGTCCTGTGCAACACCAAAAATTTTTTTGGGGGTGTCCCCACCACCACCTCTTGCACTCCATACGACAACATGCAACACCAAGGCTCTGCACCCAGTGCAACTGAACTGGTCCCACTCCCCTAAATCTGTCTCTGTTGGCCACTGTCAGAAAAGGAAGCTGGACTAGATGGACCATTAGCCTGATCCAATAGGCTATTCATCTCTTCTTGTGTGCAGCCATTATGATTATTATGATTATTATGATTATTATGATTATTATGATTATGATTATTATGATTATTATGATTATTATGATTATTATGATTATTATTATTATTTTATATGCTCCCCATCTGACTGGGTTACCCCAGCCATGCTGGACAGCTTCCAACAAATAAAAACACAGTAAGACATCAAACATTAAAAACTTCTCTATACAGGGCTGCCTTCAGGTGTCTTTTAAAAGCCAAAATAAAAAAATTCCTTCCAGTAGCACCTTAAAGACCAACTAAGTTAGTTCTTGGTATGAGCTTTCGTGTGCATGCACACTTCTTCAGATACACTGAAACAGAAGTTGCCAGATCCTTCTATATAGTGAGAAGGTGGGGAGGGGTGTTACTCAGAAGGGTGGTGGGAATGGGAGATAGGCAGATAGCTGAGAGAGCCTCTTGACGACTCTTAACGACTGTAATAGGTCTTACAGGAAAAGGCAAGGGGTGGGAAGGTGAGAAATGGTTTAGTTATGTATAGTGAGATAAGAATCCAATGTCTTTGTTCAGCCCAGGTCTTTTCATGGTTTTAAGTTTGGTAATGAGTTGTAATTCAGCAGCTTCTCTTTCCAGTCTATTTCTGAAATTCCTTTGTAGTAAAACAGCTACTTTGAGATCTTGTATAGAATGTCCTGGGAGATTGAAGTGTTCTCCTACTGGTTTCTCTGTTCTGTGATTCTTGATGTCAGATTTATGTCCGTTTATTCTTTGGCGTAAGGTTTGGCCTGTTTGTCCAATATAGAGAGCTGAAGGACACTGTTGGCATTTGATGGCATACACAATGTTAGACGATGAGCAATTAAATAGTCCCGAGATGGTATGTGTGATGTTGTTGGGGCCAGTAATGGTGTTGTCCGGGTGTATGTGGCAGCAAAGTTGGCATCTGGGTTTATTGCAGGCTCTGGTGCCAGTGTCTGTGTTAAGTCTGGTTGTAGTATTATTGTGGGTTAGGAGTTGTTTAAGATTGGGTGGTTGTCTGTAGGCAATGAAAGGTCTTCCTCCCAGAGCTTGAGAAAGAGAACTGTCATTGTCAATGTCAATGTCAATGACAGTTCTCTTTCTCAAGCTCTGGGAGGAAGACCTTTCATTGCCTACAGACAACCACCCAATCTTAAACAACTCCTAACCCACAATAATACTACAACCAGACTTAACACAGACACTGGCACCAGAGCCTGCAATAAACCCAGATGCCAACTTTGCTGCCACATACACCCGGACAACACCATTACTGGCCCCAACAACATCACACATACCATCTCGGGACTATTTAATTGCTCATCGTCTAACATTGTGTATGCCATCAAATGCCAACAGTGTCCTTCAGCTCTCTATATTGGACAAACAGGCCAAACCTTACGCCAAAGAATAAACGGACATAAATCTGACATCAAGAATCACAGAACAGAGAAACCAGTAGGAGAACACTTCAATCTCCCAGGACATTCTATACAAGATCTCAAAGTAGCTGTTTTACTACAAAGGAATTTCAGAAATAGACTGGAAAGAGAAGCTGCTGAATTACAACTCATTACCAAACTTAAAACCATGAAAAGACCTGGGCTGAACAAAGACATTGGATTCTTATCTCACTATACATAACTAAACCATTTCTCACCTTCCCACCCCTTGCCTTTTCCTGTAAGACCTATTACAGTCGTTAAGAGTCGTCAAGAGGCTCTCTCAGCTATCTGCCTATCTCCCATTCCCACCACCCTTCTGAGTAACACCCCTCCCCACCTTCTCACTATATAGAAGGATCTGGCAACTTCTGTTTCAGTGTATCTGAAGAAGTGTGCATGCACACGAAAGCTCATACCAAGAACTAACTTAGTTGGTCTTTAAGGTGCTACTGGAAGGAATTTTTTTATTTTGACTATGGCAGACCAACACGGCTACCTATCTACTTTTAAAAGCCAGATAGTTGTTTATTTCCTTGACATCTGGGAGTTCCACAGGGCAGGCGCCACTACCAAGAAGACCCTCTGCCTAGCTAGGAAATAAAACCGCTACTGAACTGAAGTACCATTCTAGGATTCAGCATCTAAGGGCAGTGCCATCCTTTCCTAAATTAAAGCAGCAAGCAATAATTCCTAATAAGAGTGGTCAGTAGTGCAGAGCCAAAGCTAGATTTAAGGGAGCTCTCTGGAAAGAGCCCTTCCATTGGTTTCTTCTTGTGTTGGTGGGCTCCTGGCAGATTTTTTCTGGACTGTATACACACCAAATATTTAAAGCACATGGCTTCCCCCAAAGCATCCTGGGAACTGGAGTCTATTAAAGGTGCTGGGAATTGTAGCTCCATGAATGGCACAGCATTATTTAATCCCCTTTAATTGCACAAACCTAGAGTTTCAGTTTGTGTTTGAATCCCTCTTGCAAAATACTGACAGCTTTGTGGTGATTCTTGTTCAGAATTAATGCCTGAAAAGGGCTCTGGTCCACCTACATTAAATAAAAGTAATATCTATTTTTCATATTTCTGTATATATCAATAGCCTCCCTTAATATTTTTAAGATTCTGTGTCTAAATTACACAAGACAGCCCACTAATGAAATTGAAATGAAGTTTGGTGCTGAGATATCTAAAAAGCAGATTTTTCAGGTGAACCCAATAACCAAAAAATATAGCATTTTAAGGTCCCAGAGGAGCTATAGCTCCATGATAATGTTTGCAAATTGCAAGACTATGTTGTCAAAAAGAATAGTAAATTGATTTTTCCATGAATGATAGCTTTCGATGCTGAAATGAAGCACAGCAGGTAGAGAGATCTTTCCCAGATATCAAGCAACATTGCTCAATCATGCATTAAATGAAAGTTTCATAAAGCCATGAGCTGCACCGGTTGGCAGAGATGACCTCAAATAGCTGCAAGAATCTTTGGAGCATTTCCCACTAATTTTTTATATCTTTGTAATGGAAGAACCTGAATTTAGTTAGGGCTTAACAATGAACTATATATCAGCCTAATCAAATCCTGCAAGATCAGCAGGCAGAGAGCTTTGCAAAAAAGCAACTCAAAGGGAGGAAAGGGATTATTTGCAAATATAGCTCAGGGGTTTGATAACCCAGATGTAAAATAAAAATGTGTCAGAAGAAGAAGCGGGGGTTGCATTCTACAGAGATATAGCATACAGGCAGCCCTATCATCAACAAACAAACTAGGCCTAGCTAATGTGATTTAAACAGCTAGAGTGTCATTTAGGTTTTTTGGAATAAATCTATTGAAAAGCAAGAGCTAGATGTGGCTTACCATTTGTAGATAAAAGGCCCAGTCTCTAGGTGCCTCATGTTAGCATACCCCACAACCATCCATCCTGTTTTTCGTGTAAGAACATGGTGGCCATTTTGGGCACCATGATCTCATGCTATCTCGCCCCATAAAAGTGGGTTTTTTAGTGGTCACACCCACTTCTAGCTGGGTCTTGTAGTTTTTCATCTTTACTCTTTGCCTCAGGTAGCGAAACAGGACAGGACAAGATGGCCCACTTAATTAGCAATGAATGGTCCCAAGTTCTCCAGAGAACTTGGGAAAGAAAGAAAGAAAGAAAGAAAGAAAGAAAGAAAGAAAGAAAGAAAGAAAGAAAGAAAGAAACTGATGTAGAGAATTGAACTTAAGACTGGGGAAATCAAAAACTGAGAGAAAACAACATTGACAGATTCAGCCATCCCTATGGGATGGGGAGCAGTATTTAAGCTCTTTCTTCTGCACCATTTCTCTAGTCTAAACGCCCCCCCCCCCTTCACTATTAGGTCTACAAGGAGGGAAACAGTGCTGAGGAGTCCCTTCCTCCCAGTGCTACTTTCCCAATATTCCATCAGCTGCGCTGGGGCTGTGACTTTGGTTAAAATAAGAGGGAATCCTAAATCACAGATCTGCACATGACTCAAGACCATCTGGTCTACAGACTTTGGCCGAGCACTGGAAAGAAATTTCCAGGCAGATGGAGGTAGAATCATAGGGTTGCCATTGGTTATGGTCCCGCTGATCATTTTTACTCTCCTGCTGTGGTCTCCCTCTGGTCAAATGGCAGGTTTCTGTTGTATTTTGAGCAATAGCTGGGAGAAGCTGAAACTTGCTCCCAGCAGCAAAGCTAAAGTGGCCAGGGGAAAAAAGAAGGCCAGGCTTCTGCACTTTTAATAGTTGCACATTTCAGCAGTTCGGCTTGCTATTAAGGGTGCAGGAGCCCTAACCTGTTTTTCTTTTAGCTGCTGTGAGCCCAGCCCACACTACTGCAAACGGATGTGTGGCATTGAGTGCTAGTGTCATCTTGGCTGAGGTGTGAAACATGCAGTCACACTTCCCTGCACACATAAAACCACTATGCCTGGAATAGTTCTGGAACTGCTTTTAAATGTTTCACAAACAATTGTGCAAAGATGTACACTTAGCAAGATACCTGCACATCTAGGTCTAAAAACAACCACCAAAAACCTTCCCTTTAGCATACTGCTGTTCTGCAGTTTTCTCTTGAATGTGCAGTGTTAATGCCAGATGCCATCTAGATGGCACTTGAGGGGAGGGGAGACGGAAGGAGTGAAGTGGTTCAGGTTTTGTTGAGTGGATGTTGACTCATGAAGAACTGAAAATGAGGGGAAAAGCCTGAGATATAGCTAGATCTCTCACTAAATCTCAATTCAAAGTGCTATTCGATAGCCCTGCAGAAAACTGTGAGTGGAAACTGTACAGGGGGTTCAATTAGCAGGCATTTAGCCCTATTATGCTGCACACCAGTGAACCTATCCACTCTAATTATTTCCCCAGGCTTAAGCATGGTACACTATAAAGCACATGGGGTCAGGGACACGGTGGGGTTTTTTCCTTTTGGTAAATTTATGCTAGAATGGGCCCGTGTGGGGATGATGAAGCCGAATTGCTCTGAACTTTGCAAAATATGGATCTGAATTCAGAGCTGTTCCTTCATTTCCCAATTTCACTCCTGCAAAATGCTTTATCTATGGTTCCCACAACCCTTTTTTGGACACTCAATCCAATTCCCCTTATTAGTGAGGAAAGGGGATGGAATAAAGCTCAGAATGCATGGATTTTGCCAGATGTATACACTTCCAGTTTCCCTACAAGAACTTCATGTAGAAAAAGCACACAGAGATTTGACAGCGACAGTGGCCTCGTCCGTTGACAAGATAATAGGAACTGTTGTGTATGTTTTTCATAACTTAGCCTTTCCCCCACTTAAATGGTTTTGTAATGCACTTAGACAGTTGACCTTGGTCAGATTGCTCATTTGCATTGCAAATGCCTCTCCTTTCTATTCCATGTGTACAGGAGGGATGTTCAGATAAACACCTCTCACCCACTGGGGGAGCGCAGAAGGTCAAGCCCAGGAATTACATGCTCACTGCCAGCTCACACAGTGGTCCTGCCACCTGGGTCTTTGTCATACATGAAGGCGAGTTGTATACATGTTTGTTGGGCCAATCAGGACTCCCTTTGCATGGAGGAGAACATGCATCACAATGCTCATGTGGCTTCATGCATGCAATCAACTTGATACATACAATTGTGTATCATCTGACCCGTCTACTGCAATTATTAAGTTTGCAGATGACACCACCGTAATGGGTTTAATAACAGGTGGAGACGAATCAGCGTATAGAGGGGAGGTCCAAAAAATATCTACATGGTGCCTAGGGAACAACTTGCACCTTATTATCAGCAAGACAAAGGAGATGGTGTTGAACTTTCAGAGGAAGAAAGGAGAACAAGCCCCGCTGTACAGCGGGGAGGGCTGTGCGGAGAGAGTCTCTTCCTTTAAATTCCTAGGAGTTTATCTCAGTTTATCAATACAACCTACGTGGTTAAGAAAGCCCAACAGAGACTCCATCTCCTCAGAGTATTGTGAAAGAAAGATGTCAATCAACATTTGATGATCTCCTTCTACTGGTCCTTTCATACTGCATCACAGTATGGTACGCTTGTTTGACTTCAACTGATAGGAATTGTCTACAGAGGGTGGTAAATACAGCACAAGATATTATGGGCTGTCCCATGAATCCACTGGATGAAATAGCGGAAGAAAGTTGCCTCAGGAAAGTGAGGAAAATTCTCACGAGCACTTTCTTGATCTCCTGCCCTCTTCCAAAGCAGCTTTCCCCCAATGTTGTGGTACACGTGTTTGCAGGTGACACGTCGTTCTGCACTAAGAATTTAGAACTTCAGAGAGTGACACGGCTGACATTCATTAGGTCTGAATGACTGTTGCAGTGAAAACAGAGCACAGCATGGTCACATTCTGTCCCCCTCAAGATAACTTGGAATGGCATCTCACCAGCTCCCCTGTTTTGCTAAATATACAGCTCAAGAGCCAGGTGACCTCCTCCTGCCATTTCTTATCTGATTTCTCAGCTGCCAAACCAAAGATTTCCATTCATATTACTCTTCAGATCTGTGTAATTCTACAAAGCACCTGCAGATTCCACATGGAATCTATCCATGTTTTCCTTAAGTTCTTCCACCTTGAATGCAGCTACCAGGACACTGGCTTGCTTATACGGGATGCTATGACTTACACATAGCAGTAACTACTTCAGCTGCCATCACTCATGTTTTGCAACCACACCTAAACACACACACACACACACACCCTCAGGAATAGTCAATTTGGCACCTCCAGATGCTGTGGATTACAAACCCTCCAATTGTCCCTGGACATTGGCTAAGCTGGGCTGGTGGGAATTGTAGTCTGAAACATCTGGAGGGCACCAGGTTAGCAAAGGCTGTCTTTACCTATGCTATACCTGGCTTTGAGCTAAAGGAAGGGC
This sequence comes from Podarcis liolepis, assembly GCF_965112155.1. Lineage (NCBI taxonomy): Eukaryota > Metazoa > Chordata > Lepidosauria > Squamata > Lacertidae > Podarcis > Podarcis liolepis. The sequence continues at coordinate 94,063,947 of NC_139557.1, read as the reverse complement.
TGTGGTGGAGCACATCCTTTGCATGCAGAAAGTCCCAGGTTCAGTCCTACGTTGTATTACTTATACTTGGTTGTCCGTAGCAGGAACTGTTCATATTCTCACAAGTTGTCACAACTGACAAGAGTCACAACTGTTCATATTTCAGTTGCCAACTAACTAGAAGGAAGTGCCCTGAAACCACAGTGGTGGTACATCTAGGGCTGGACCTCAGGGCTGATGCTCACATTATTATATTATCCTTTTCTACAACCAAATGCTGCTTATTCCCAAGCAAATATGTTGAGCTTCAAGACAGCAGGAGCAAAGTCTATTTTCTTCCTGAAGTCACGGTGGTGCTATGATTTCAGAGAGCTGCAAATGCTAAATTGTGCATGCTCAGAACCTTACTGTTATTTATCATGTTTGGCACGCTGTTTTTGTGTAGAATCACAAACCCAGGAAGGGTGGGGGTGTTAATTGTGTGCTTCAACAACTCAAATAATGCACATGGGTATCTAAAGAGGGGCCCCATATGACCATTAGGTTTTGGGTCTAAAATTACCAAGTTACCCCATTACTGGCCTCCTTCCATGCCTTGAATGGTGGCCTGATCTGCAGAAATGAGCAGGGAAAGCTCTTCACAGCATGGAGAGAAACAAGATTGCCGGCCCTTCAAACCATTGCTAATGACACAGCTACAGAGACCAGCTGAAGTGTTGGCAACCCTAATTAATATTCCAAACTGAATTGCACATTTAAAACAGGCACATTGAGGAGCCACGGAAGATAAAGTTACAGAGTTTTCCTCTTGGTTATTAAGAAAGCAGTAAAGCATCTCTGTCCATATGCTTCAAAAGTTCCACTCAGTAAAGCAGAAGGAAGTGACCTCAGCCCATATGTAAGATCAAGCAGTCCAGCGACTTCATCAGAGCAGTTCTGGTGCTCATCTGCAGCACCGAGTGACTATGCCATAGCACTGCCTGTGTTCCTCTAGGCTGCAAGCTGAATGAATTCTGCTGGGAAGAGGGAAAAACTGGGTGGATTCAACTACGTTTTACTCAGAGCAGAACCATTGAAAACAATGGCCCCAATTTACTCATGTTCATTCATTTCAGTCGATCTACTCTGAGTAAAATTTAGTTGACTGCCACCCTTTATTTATCACACACACAACAACTAGTTACAGGTCGGTAGCCGTGTTGGTCTGCCGTTGTCGAAACAAAATTTTAAAAAATCCTTCCAGTAGTGCATGCATACTTCTTCATTCTTCTTTTGTGTGTATGCATACTTCTTCAGATGACACTTCAGTGTGAAGTGCATGCACACTTCTTCATGCATGCAGATGAAAGCTCATACCAATAACAAACTTAGCTGGTCTCTAAGGTGCTACTGGAAGGATTTTTAAAATTTTGTTTCGACACATTATAACTGGCAGTGTGTTTTGAGGGGGAAATATTTACCTTCTTCAACAGAGAAAGAACAACCTCAACTTGTCTCAGCCCCTTGGTTTCCTTCCCCCTCCTTTTTCTGCACCTTTCCCCAGCCCTACAATATCAAATTTGGTGTGCATCAACTAGAACGGCACCTAATACAGCAGTTGCACCTTGAACCCCTTTCATACATTCAGGGAACATATGACTGGAGGGCACAGGATCAGAGAGACAGTCCTCCTCCCCCAGCCTATGTGTGTTACCTTCTAAGGTACAAAGAGAGGCCTATGACCGTACAGTTGCACTTAAATAGCCATATGTTCAACGTAAAGTTATGTAGGTTGTGGGAGCGAGCAGACTGTGGCCACAATCCCACTCTCTCACCCCATGCATGTTACTTTAATGTCTGGAAGGGATGGTGATGAATCAGTAGTGCCTCTCTTAGGTGCCTGACCACCACATATGAAATGTTGTGGGGCAGAAAAATGGCAATTGCTGGACCCCAAATGGCAGCAAATATGCACTGAAATTCTCGGAGACTTCCTCTCCGGAAAATCTGTGATGAAATGCCTGCACTCCAAATACATTAACATTTCAAGCATGAAAACTGCAGTTGGCGTTCCCCATCCTCCCAAATGCTATATGATTATCCTTAGGTATTAAGCACCCTAATGTCAGGGGATGGCTTTCACTGAAATGCAGTCTATGTTCCTTCCTGTATCCAAACCTTTGGTCCTGCCTCCTTGCCATTTCATTCTACTGTGTTCAGCCTGGTATGGGAAGGAACATAGGAAATGGTTGCAGCTTTTTAAAAACAACAACAACCAAAACCTATTTTAGCAACTCTATCAGCGTGACAGTGACATATATGAGATTACATACACAATTAACACATCCTAATTATCAGCCTGATGGATTAAAAGCATTGATAAGTGCTCTCATCCATGACCTTGTCTGACGCAAGATATTGATCTGCCTCACATTTTGCTTGCATGCAGCAACGATTCCTCTCCAGCAAGAGAGAAATGGCTTCTTCCTCCGTCTCCTGTTTTGCTGATTGTAGCTGCTAAATCAAGACACACCATTTTTCTTCTCTCTTTTCTTCCTATCTTTGCTTTCTTCTCTTTTCTTTTGTTACTGTTGTCTCTTTCTTTTTTGATATTTCTGACTTCATTCATTCTAGGTAATAATAATAATAATAATAATTTATTATTTATACCCCGCCCATCTGGCTGGGCCTCCCCAGCCACTCTGGGCGGCTTCCATAAAAACCAAAAATACAATAAAATATCACACGTTAAAAACTTCCCTGAACAGGGCTGCCTTAAGATGTCTCCTGAATGTCAGGTAGTTGTTTATCGCTTTGACATCTGCTGGAAGGGCGTTCCACAGGGCGGGCGCCACTACCAAGAAGGCCCTCTGCCTGGTTCCCTGTAGCTTTGCTTCTCGCAATGAGGGAACCGCCAGAAGGCCCTCCGCGCTGGACCTCAGCGTCCGGGCAGAATGATGGGGGTGGAGACGCTCCTTCAGGTATACTGGACCGAGGCCGTTTAGGGTTTAAAGGTCAGCACCAACACTTTGAATTGTGCTCGGAAACGTACTGGGAGCCAATGCAGGTCTTTCAAGACCGGTGTTATATGGTCTCGGCGGCCGCTCCCAGTCACCAGTCTAGCTGCCGCATTCTGGATTAGTTGTAGTTTCCGAGTCACCTTCAAAGGTAGCCCCACGTAGAGTGCATTGCAGTAGTCCAAGCGGGAGATAACCAGAGCATGCACCACTCTGGCGAGACAGTCCGCAGGCAGATAGGGTCTCAGCCTACGTACCAGATGGAGCTGGTAAACAGCTGCCCTGGACACAGATTTGACCCTGTGCCTCCATGGACAGCTGTGAGTCCAAAATGACTCCCAGGCTGCGCACCTGGTCCTTCAGGGGCACAGTTACCCCATTCAGGACCAGGGAATCCTCCACACCTGCCCGCCTCCTGTCCCCCAAAAACAGTACTTCTGTCTTGTCAGGATTCAACCTCAATCTGTTAGCCGCCATCCATCCTCCAACCGCCTCCAGACACTCACACAGGGCCTTCACCGCCTTCACTGGTTCTGATTTAAAAAAGAGGTAGAGCTGGGTATCATCCGCATACTGATGAACACCCAGCCCAAACCTCCTGATGATCTCTCCCAGCGGCCGCATGTAAATGTTGAAAAGCATGGGGGAGAGGACAGAACCCTGAGGCACCCCACAAGTGAGAGCCCAGGGGTCTGAACACTCATCCCCCACCACCACTTTCTGAACACGGCCCAGGAGGAAGGAGCAGAACCACTGTATAAAACAGTGCCCCCAGCTCCCAGCCCCTCAAGACGGTCCAGAAGGATGCTATGGTCGATGGTATCAAACGCCGCTGAGAGATCCAGCAGAACTAGGAAACAGCTCTCACCTTTGTCCCTAGCCCGCCGGAGATCATCAACCAGTGCGACCAAGGCAGTTTCAGTCCCATGATGAGGCCTGACTGAATCCCGACTGGAAGGGATCCAAATGGTCCGCTTCTTCGAGGCATGCCTGGAGTTGTTCGGCAACCGCTCGCTCAATCATCTTGCCCAGGAATGGAAGATTTGAGACTGGGTGATAGTTGGCCATCGTGGCCGCATCTAAAGATGGTTTTTTAAGAAGCGGTTTAATAACTGCCTCTTTCAGCGGGTCTGGGAAGGCTCCCTCACGGAGGGAAGCATTCACCACCCCACGAAGCCCATTGCCCAGTCCTTCCCGGCTAGCTTTTATAAGCCAGGATGGGCAAGGATCCAGGAGACAGGTGGTTGGTTTCACTCGTCCAAGCAGCCTGTCCACATCCTCGGAGGTAACAGATTGGAATTGATCCCACTCAACTTGACTAGACAGAACTCTAGCACTCTCCCGCCCCGGCCCTGCTCCCACGGTGGAGTCTACTTCTTCCCGAATCTGAGCGATTTTATCTGCAAAAAACTTTGCAAAATCATTGCAGGAGAACATGTTTTACTGTACAGTGGAACCTCGTTTTGCAGCCAGGATCCGTTCCGGAGCCCTGGCCACAAGCCGAAAATGACGTAGGCCAAAGCGCCGCGTCTGTGCACGTATGCAGAGCGGTTTTGCGCTTCTGTGCAGGCACGAGCGGCAAACCCGGAAGTAGCCCGTTCCGGTACTTCCAGGTTTGCCACAGATGTTCGCTGGAATGGACGCAAGCGGAGGCAGATGCAGGACAAGGTTTGACTGTATTGTGAAAACTTTAACAGAAATGCCTGCAAAAAAGAAAAAAGACATTCCATTTTCCATTTGGACTCTGTAGACATCAATGACTTAAAACACAGTGAAGTCATTTTCCTCACGGCATTTCAAATTGTGCTATGTTGCTATACACACACACACACCAGAGAGGGGTCAGGAATGTCTTCACCTGAAGCCCATTACAGTACCCAGGCTGTTTTTCCCCACACCAGCGAGCCCCTTGAACTCCTACTCCATGTAGCTGTCATCTGCGCATGCACAACAGCTGCCTCCACCGTACATGCCTCAACTTAATTGCAAAGTGAATGTGGCTTACATTTTCAAATCAGATGGAAGCTGGTTTGATGGAAAGTGCATCAAACAGCAGGATTTTTCAAAAAAAAGACAGGATCAGGGCTGTCTTAAGCATATGCAGTACAGGGGTGCAAAGATCCGCCTGGCATGCACTCCCCTGGTTGCCTAGTCCCAGGCTCTCAGGAGGGGGGAGCCAGCCAGCCACCTCAATGTCTCGCTGGCTCAGTCACCCCCAAACTCGTGGCGCAGACCTGCCCACAGCAGACGAGCCCACCGCAACGGTCCAACTGATAGGCAGGCTCTTCCCCGGACTCAACTCTCAGGCCCTGGACTCTCAGCCTGGCGCTCCTGAGAGAGTGGCGCCCGGGTGCCCCGCACCCCTAGCACCTATGGGTAAGAGGGCCCTGGACAGGATAGATGTGGATTGTGGCCAACGCCATTGCTGGGAGCCAAGGTGCAATCCCTCCAAGTGTCCCTATTTTCAAGGGACAGTCCCAGATCTACAGAAGCCGCCTGGTTTCTGATTTGAACCCAGAATATCCTGCTTTTCTTTAGGACGTCCCTATTTTTGCCAGAGAAAAGTTGGAGGGGATGCAGGAGGCAAGAGGGCTCATCTGGTTGGCCACTGTGAGAACAGGATGCAGGACCAGATAGGCCACTGGTGGCAAGAAGTTCACCATCCCTGCCTTACAGCTTCCTGAGTGATCTACTTTGGAAGTGTGGGGTGCAGGAAGAGCTATGCAGTAATAATAGTAAACGCTCTGTAGTTTTAAAATCACCTGGTCGGCAGAGGATGTGTGTGTGTTCATGTATGCTTCCCCCCCCCAAAAAAAAAACTGCTCTGATCATTAGACCCTTCATAAGAAAGGAGAGCAGATGGGTCCTTTTCTTTGTGTCTGAAAAGAGATGTCATTGAATAAAGATGTTTTAATAGAGATGTCTGATGTTTTATTGTTCTCCCCTGGTGTAGAACAAGCTGTTTCTTGCATCGCAGGGGATGAGATAGAGAGGGTTTCATAAATGCAAAGGCGCCTACCTATCTCCATGATGTCTTGAGTTTTCCTGTTGCTGCAAAAACCATTATCATACATTTCTTTGTTGGCTTGGCAGCTGGGGTCAAGCAAATGGAAGTTTGGGGGTTTTTAAGAGTTATGTGTTAGCCATTTCAACAGAGTTGTAGCGGAATTTTTCATCATACAACAGAACCATTGCAGCCCAATCCAAACCATGTGTACTCAGAAATAAGTCAAACTGATGTCAACAAGACTTGCCTTTAAGTATTTTATCATTTATTCATTTAAAGTATTTCCATGTCACCTTTAAGAGTGAAAACTCTCTTGTGGCAGTCTCCTTGAAAGCTGTAATATTCAACTAGAAATTCTTTCCCTGTTGAACAAGAGCTTTCTATGTTCACTGCAAAATGCTGCAAAATGGCGGCTGTTAAAGGCTACACACTACCTTGAATCTGGATGGCTGTCAGTGGCGGAGGGGTGGACCCAAGTCTCTGTTTTTTCCATCACTGGAATAGACACATTGAGCCTATGCAAGTGAAGCTATCATGCACCAGAAGCTACCATTCCGTGTTACAAGAACCCAAATAGCAACAAATACCATTCACACACAATGGATTTTGGAACAAGTCCAAAACAATCCAACGGGAGGGATTCTGACAGGGCCCTAGAGTCCTCCTGCCTCCTTCCCAAAACCTAGGTTAGAGCTTTCCCAGCTTTGGGAAGGAGCTGGTATGGCTCTAGGACCCAGCCAGAGCCTCATGCCTCCAACCCAAACCCCAGTGCCTTGCTTAGCTGACTTTGGGGAAACAGTGCCAGGGCTGGGGGGCATCAAATTCTGGCCTTGCCCCCCCCCCTGCATGGCAAGGCAGTGTGTGTCCCGCTCTTTCTGTGTCAAAGTAATATTGCGGCCCACTTGGTATAAAAAGTTGGGTTGCCCTGGGCTAGACTCTACTGTCTAGATGGATAAATAGCCTGACCTGGTTCAGTAAGAGCATCTATGAGAGTTGCAATTAGAAGATATGAAACCTGGACATCTGAGGTAGCTCTTAGTACATAAAAGTCATCAGGAAATTTTATTTCTGTAATCAAGAGAGGGAGCCAGAACACCCCCTCCCTTGTTTTTATTCTAACACACTGTGTTACCTCTGGAGAAGTCTGTTAACCTCGTTGCTCTATTTAGTTGTAATCACTGTTCCTGAAGCAGACTCCAGATGAACGGTAATGCTTGCTGAGAAAAGAATCTGTCCCATATAAGAGGATCACCATATGTCGCCACTCATAATTAAGCTGAGCTCAAATCCTGACAAGATGGAGGCACTGCGGGTGTGTTCTTCCCATGTCCAAGAAATTGGTCAATTGCCTGCCCTGGAATGGGTTGCACCCCCCTGTGGGACCACATTCACAGTCTGGAGGTTCTTCTGGATCCAACTTTGTCCAGGAAGCCTCAGTAGATAGAAGTACCTGTTACCAGCTATGGCTGGTACAACTGCTACAGCCATTCCTGGGCCAAGAGAGCTTGACCACAGCAGTTAAGGCATTGGTGGCATAAAGACTAGATTACTAAAATGCACTCTGTGTAGGGCTCTGACAGGAGTAGGACCCTGTTAGCATATCACACCTCAGCTCAGAGATCGGCCAATTTGCTACCAGATCAAGCTCAAGGTGTTATAGTTTGTGTAGCCCTTAACAACTTGGAACCAGTTTATTTGTGGAATTGCTTTAACCCGTATATGCCCAGTGTGTGGAACTAGGACTGTTATGGGTGCCATATAATACTTGCATACCCTCCAACATTTCTCTGATGAAAATAGGGACATCCCATTCCATAATGATAATTTTACTATTTAGATCCCACACATCTTACTGGGTTGCCCCAACCACTGTGACCAGCTTCCAACTTATATAAAAACATAATAAAAAAATAAACATTATTTTTCAAAAAACTTCTCTATACTGGATTGCTTTCAGACAGCTCAGGGGTCAGAAAACTCCATACCCTTCAACATTTCTCCAGTGAAAATAGGGATGTCCTAAGGAAAAGTGGGACATTCTGAGATCAAATCAGAAACTGGGACAGCTTCTCTCAATCAGGGACATCCCTGGAAAACAGGGGCAATTGAAGGGTCTGTACTCGTTCCACATTTGTAAGAAAGCCTGCACTTTGGAACATCAAGCACCTAGCTCTGCTGTACTCTTTCCGGTGCCTGCTTCCATTTTTTTGTTTTTGTTTAGGCAAGCCTACCCAGACATGCTGAATGCTGATGTGGGTTTTAATCTGGTCTTTAGTTTACCAATGATTTTAATAATCTTTGAATTGTTTCTAACTACCTGTTTTTAACTGCCTTTGATTGATTATGTTAATGTTTGGTGTTTGCTTTAGTAAAACACGTAGAGTTTTTAGTACAGTCTAGTGATATAAAATTTATTGTTGAATGTATAAATAAAATAAAAAATTAAAAAAAACTGGGAGGAGACTGAGGTGTTTTAGAGCAGGCTGTTCGTTTGTGCTTTCCATAAAGACTTTTGAAACCTGCCTCCAGTTTAATCAGACTGAAGCAGAGCATAATAATGTCCATGGTTAAGTGACATTATTTGGAAGGCAGAACATCTCTGTACTTATTAGTGAGCAGAGCTCCCACTTAGGCTTTTAAAATGAGCTACAGTGCTGCATGTGGTTTCCAAGTACCAGAATCAATTGTACTTTTGTGTTATGAGCCCACATGCAGGATTGTCGTCTTGCTTATTAAGCTGTTATCAAGTGAACAAACATCAACGCATGACTAACAAATGACATGGCAAGACAGAATATCGCTGATTCATTTGCACCTGTTCCTTTTCTATGGGGCGAAGTGACAATTTTGCTGTGACTAAGTTGATATATTCCAACACAAATTTGTTCCAACACAACCTCCTCGTGCTCCGCTCTACAACCAAATTCCTGTGTCAGATCCAGGGCACGGTGTTCCATTTCAGTCTGACTCCCACTCAAACTGACGGGGAAGAAATTGGGCTCAGGTCTCATTTAAAGGTGAACCTACCTAATTTGAACTTTTTTAAACAATACAAGAACCAAATTTGCACTTCTCTGAATTTTCCAGGGCAGCTCCCCCATTATGGAATGTCTACAAAAATTCATATACCGGGGTGAAGTGTCTATTAAAAGGCATTTATTCATGAAAGTAACTTTTACATATGCATTATTTTGGAGAAAATTGCTGGCAAAAATGCATGCAAACATGTCTATATTTGAAGAAATTCACACTAGAATGATGAAGAATTTTTATGAGGATTTTTTAAAAAAAGAAAATAACAGCTTATGTGGAAATGTAGAGAGCTGAATTTAAGATTCAGAAAAATGAGAAACAGAGACACTGAAATGGACAAAATGAAGAGTGGAGTTGCAAGGCCTCTTTAAAGCGCTTCTCAAAGGTGCTGCTTTCCCACTGCTGCCACCCACCTGTTCTTGTGAGAATTGCACAAAGTCTTTCAAGCAGTGCTTTTGAGCAGGACCAGGAGATATTACAGCTAGAAAGCCCTTCATCCTTGGGGCATAGCTATGTGATGCAAGCATACCACTATTTGACTGGGATGGAGCTCTAAAAATGAGAAACACATAACTGGAAAGTGGTGATATCACTTTCTGCTCAGACTAGCACTTTCCACGTGGATAAAACCACAGAGGGATCCATCGGAACTAGCCTTGGCTTGCAAATTCCTGCTCTCTTTTACAGACCACATCCTGATAGAAAGAACAAATATGGAAATATATCACATAGTGGAAACTGCAGTTCCTCACCAAAGGCTCCTGAATAAACTTGGTTGTCATGGGAGAAGTGGAGGGGTCCTCTTATAGATCGGTAACTGCTTTAAAAACTAGGCAGTTGTGAATAGAAATTTATGGGCAATTTTCCCAATGAAAGGAAGCAAGCTGTAGTGGCTCTTAAGGATCTGCCTTGGGAACAACTTGAGGATAAGCTAGTGTGTTAGCTACATATGCAAATAACGTCAAATTATTCAAAACGGTGGATACCAGGGCTTTTTATCAGTTGGAGCTCAGCTCTGGCACCTCTCAGGTGGGCGCCACTGCCATTCTAAGACAAGAAGGCAGAAGTTCATAGTGAGCTCCATCACCTTTTTCTAGAAAAATAGCACTGATGGATACCCACGTACGTTACAAGTAGCTTCAGAAGGAAGTCTCCAAATTAGATGAATGGGATATCACAGAACAGGCAGATGATCAGTTGGCATCAGTTGAACAGGCAGATGATCAGTTTAGTTGGCATTAAAGGCAATCAAGCAAATTCATGGAAGGCGAGTCTATCAAAATAGTCTTGCAAATTCATGGAGAGCAAGAAGAAGAAGAAGAAGAAGAAGAAGAAGAAGAGGAGGAGGAGGAGGAGGAGGAGGAGGAGGAGGAGGAGGAGGAGTTTGGATTTGATATCCCGCCTTTCACTCCCTTTAAGGAGTCTCAAAGCGGCTAACATTTTCCTTTCCCTTCCTCCCCCACAACAAACACTCTGTGAGGTGAGTGGGGCTGAGAGACTTCAGAGAAGTGTGACTGGCCCAAGGTCACCCAGCAGCTGCATGTGGAGGAGCGGAGACGCGAACCCGATTCCCCAGATTACGAGACTACCGCTTTTAACCACTACACCACACTGGAGAGCAAGTCTATCAAAATAGTCTTGAGAGATGCAGAGGCAGAGATGCCACCTCTCTCAGACAACGCCACTTCTGCACACCCACCCCAATGGGGGAGGGGGTTCTTCCCATTTCTAAACAAAACAAGCAGGAAAGAGGGACGATTGCAATCAGATCCATGACAGAGACAAAGGATTAATAGCTTGCCCTGTGCCAAAGTGGTAATCTGGACTGGAGGGGTAGCACTAGGCTGCACTGGCTACTGTTCAAAGGGGGCAGGGGAGAGAGACAACTAAGCAAATGTCACGCCTCGTTTTGTTCTGAGGCTCGTCAGCCTGCAAACCATTGCAAAGCATTTACCCGTTTTTTTAAAGCCCATGTACTTTGTGCTCTGACATCACTTTATTCTCTGCATCTGCACTTATTTCTTTTAATGCAACCACCTCGTCACTGAAGGCTCTCTCTGACTGCTAAATGAGCCGATCACGTTCTTTAATCCTGTGAATGGGATTCATACATTCAGTCAAGCAGGCAGAATCATCTTTCTTCACATTGATTTTTAGTTCAACATACTAAAGCTGGCTGTCGGTAATCAATAAGGCACCGCAGGGAGCCCTCTTTGAATTCCATTTCCTTAGAAATAATATATTGCTGGCCCTACAGAGCTTGCAATTGTTGCTATTGCTTAAAAACACAACCCATTGCTGATGTATAGCAAAAAAAAAAAATGCCTTCTTGGTTTGGTTTTTTGTCTTCGAGGGTTTTTCTTTTTCATTGAGTTTTAAATGCATCATCATCAGTTATTAATCACCTTCAATCATCTCAAGCTGAATAAAAGCAAGAAAAAACAGCTTCCTCAGGCTGCTCACATCTGTGTTCCAGTCAGCTGTACCCCACACACCCAGTTGCAGACTACAATAGCCTTAGTAAGTTTCCCAGGGTGGGCAGCAAATCATGCCAAATAGGATTCCCCGCACTCCAGCTCTGACTCCATCCACCACCAACATATGTCCCCCCCCCCCCGCCCCCACATCATAGATTTGGGGGGGGGGTGAAGCCATCTCAAAAGAGAAGTTGCCCACCATGTTAGGTTTAAAAATATAGCCGAGGTTTAAAGCACAGGGAAGTCCTTCCCAACTGCTGTATCCTTGATAGGGAAGCTGTCTTGCTAAAATCAATTCTCACAACAAACGGCTCCTATTTCAGTTTATGGTTGCAGTAGGCTGACACCTTGATTGCTCAATGTCTCTCTTCCCCATTAAAAGAGGAACAGCAACATCTTGCTTGCAGCTCAGGTTTACTTGCCTAAATAGAAGTATCTTTTTAGGGAATTTCACACTATGTGGAATAATTGCATGGCACACAGTCAAAGTATCTGTACTTTCAGACAAACACCTCTCAGAGCTAAAATAATATCGACACGATTTGATTTCCTTCCTCTTTCTACATTTTTCTATCCATTCCAATGTTTGGCGATTATCACCAAGCATTCCAAAGTAAAAATAGGACAGGCAACCAATTAGTGAGATTTTAAAATGTACTGATAATCCCCCCACCCCCACCCCCAAGCAAACACATACTAATGTATTCGATTTGAACTCATTCATATATTCCAAGCAAAGTCTTGTTGATGTTGCCTTAATGTTGATGTGTTCCAAGCCCAGGTCATGGTCTGCAACTGTGACCATGAGCTAAAGGGGCCTCTCCTGGTAGTTCTGTATTATCCAAACCAGAGACAAACCCTCAGGAAGAACCCTCTATAAGCCCCTATGAGGTAGGTTGTCAGCCACTGTACCTGAAACTTCCACCATCCCATCTGAGCGAGAGATATGGGGTATAATATTTAGCTTTCAATATGGGAGATGTTATGGAAAATTGATTTGAAGTTTACGGCATGTTATACGTTGAAGGAAAATTATATGAAAATGATGTACCAATGGTATTTAACTCCTAGTAAGTTAGCAAAAATGTATGACAGATACAAATATCTGTTGGGAGTGCAAAGAAAAAGAAGGCACCTTTTATCATATGTGGTGCACTCTGGGAAATGATATACAATGAACTGGAAAAAAAATTTAAAATAACTTTTCCCAAAAAAACCCCCAAAGGCTTTTTCATTAGGAATTGTAGGTGCTGAAATTCCAAGGAAGCAGAAAATACTGTTCTTGTATGCGACGACAACTGCGTGAATGTTGCTAGCCCAGAGATGGAAAGAAGACAAAGTCCCTACCAGAGCAGAATGGCAGATCAAGTTGATGGACAGATCAAGTTGATGGACCATGCCGAAATGGCAAAAATGACCAGAAAGTTCAGAAATCAGGAAGAACAAAACTTTAACAAGGAATGGGGGAAATTTATAACTTACCTTGGAGACCACTGTAAACACTTAAAATTGTTAGCGGGATTGCAGTAACACTTGTAATGTAATGAGAACTATGGAGATGAAAAAAATTGGACTATTATAAAAGATGCAGCAGAAAGGGTTTAACAATGGGACCCACAGAGAGGGAGGTTGGAAGTCCAGAGATTCATGGGTATCTTGTACTGTTGGAATGGGTTGTGGTATGATTGTTAATTTTAATATGTAAAATCAAATAAATAAATGGGGAGGGATTTCCATCATCCCCGACCATTGGCCACTCTGGCTGGGGCTGATGGGAGTTGTAGTCCAACACCTGGAGAGTGCAATGTTAGCTATCCCTGCTATATCCCCTGGAACTCAGATCCCATATCATTTTAGCTCCTCCACCCTGTTGAGGTTGACACCTTGTTTCTGATAGCCTTGCTGTGCCAGCCTGGGTGACCTCTGGGGGTTCGCTCCTGCCTCGCTTGCTCTTTGATGCGAACGAATCACGAAGGAAGAAACAAAAGGGAGAGTTCAAATGCTAGAATATCCTCTAGGAGGACTGAATGGAGGACTGAATGGAGAAGGTGAAATCTGACCTGGCAGATACCAATTCCCAGCAGCAATAAACAAGAACAGTGGCTGAGAAACATGCTGCTGTGCTCTGACAAATTGCCACTGGAAAGTGCAGTTCATAATTACAGAAATGTTTGGGCAGATGTTCGTTCGTCCATCCAGTTTCATCTCGCAAGGCTGCTCTGCATGGGGAATTCTCTAGCATGTTTGCCGGCCCAGATTCTCTTCGGTCTGAGATAAATTGTTCTGAACTGCATAACATATAAGCTTTATTGCCGAGTGCTCTATTTAGGCTGCCTTGTGCATCCTTAAGTGGCAGTCATTCGCACATTTGCAATTTCATAACAATGTCATAAACGCTTTCCAAGTCAGTTGATGGCATTAACAGCTTTCATTGCATGACACTGAGTTTGAGGGCAACTGCAAAAGAATAATGTTCTTTAATGTCAATCAAGTATCATTAAATACGGGATCTTGTGGGCTGGCTTGCTGTACTGTGAAATAGGATAATTTGCTATTATTAAGAGTGTTAAAACACTCATAATACAATTCCATCAACAGGTATAGTGAATTAGGCACAGGCCCCCATTATGTGAGCATTAATTAAGACAGCTGAGCTTGACCTTTAAGAACAATTAGGTTATGTCTATAGTGCTTGCAAATTGGGTTTTAATATTGCCACAGTATTTCCCAAGGAATCCTCAGCAAGTTAGTTCAGTTCAGAGCTCAGAACAGAGCCCAAGGAAGAGACCCACATTTTACTGGGGCCCAGAAATCCAGGCTTTAATCCTCTTACCATGGAGGGGAGAACTGGATCTAAACTGTAAATTTTGCTTGAGGGTATTTATGGAGATGTACTCCCCTGTGTTCTGTATTTATTGTCCAGAATCAGCGCTAGAGCTGAACTAGCAATCTTCTGAACACTTAGATAACATTAACAGAGGATTAGATGAATTCATGGAAGATAATGTTGTCGTTGACTATGTTCTACCTCCACAGTCAGAGGGAGTGTTCCTCTAAACTTCAGTTGCTGGGAATCACAAGTGGGGGAAATGCTGTTTTTTGTGTGCTTTCCATGGGCATCTGGTAGGCCACTGTGGGAAGAGAGTGCTGGGGTGGGTGGGTTTTGCCAGATCCAGCTGAGTGTTTCTTATATTCTTAGGTCCTTAAGTCCCAACATGCAAAATGGAAAAGGGCATTGATTTCTCTAATGCAGGGTTGGGTCAAATGGTTAGAAATGGCCCTTGGTTAGGGCTGGTGGGAATCCAAAAACATCCAGATGGCCACAAGTTCCCCATACCTAGTCTCATGACATGAAAGTCATCCATTCCGTACTGTTTTGTTTTGTCTCTCCCAGAGGAAAGTCTCAGGTTCTCCAAATACAGCAGATCACTTCTCATGTTGTTGTTGTTTAGTCATTTAGTCGTGTCCGCCTCTTCGTGACCCCATGGACCAGAGCACGCCAGGCACTCCTGTCTTCCACTGTCTCCCGCAGTCTGGTCAAACTCATGCTGGTAGCTTCAAGAACACTATCCAACCATCTTGTCCTCTGTCGTCCCCTTCTCCTTGTGCCCTCCATCTTTCCCAACATCAGGGTCTTTTCCAGGGAGTCTTCTCTTCTCATGAGGTGGCCAAAGTATTGGAGTCTCAGCTTTAGGACCTGTCCTTCCAGTGTGGTGTAGTGGTTAAGAGCGGTAGTCACGTAATCTGGGAAACCGGGTTCGTGTCTCCGCTCCTCCACATGCAGCTGCTGGGTGACCTTGGGCCAGTCACACTTCTGTGAAGTCTCTCAGCCCCACTCACCTCACAGAGTGTTTGTTGTGGGGGAGGAAGGGAAAGGAGAATGTTAGCCGCTTTGAGACTCCTGAAGGGGAGTGAAAGGCGGGATATCAAATCCAAACTCTTCTTCTTCTTCTTCTTCTTCTTCTTCTTCTTCTTCTTCTTCTTCTTCCTTCCAGTGAGCACTCAGGGCTGATTTCCTTCAGAATGGAGAGGTTTGATCTTCTTGCAGTCCATGGGACTCTCCAGAGTCTCCTCCAGCACCATAATTCAAAAGCATCAATTCTTTGGTGATCAGCCTTCTTTATGGTCCAGCTCTCACTTCCATACATCACTACTGGGGAAACCATAGCTTTATGATCACTTCTCATACCTCTTAGCTTTTGCTTACAGTAACTCTTCTTGTTCCTTCCCTTTATTCGCAAGCATTTTATTATTATCACTTAATTCTGTTTGTGATATCAATGCAAATCATACTGATTTTGAAAAGATCTCACTCATCTGATTTCTTCCCTGTCGTGACTGTTTATAACTGGTAATTTTATTCCTTTGTACAATATTTTAGCTCTTCCTCGGCCAATGGCTCATTTATAGAGCTTCTCCAAGTTTTTGCAATCAGATGTCCCAGCTGCTATTAACATACAGGATACCAAATCAAACCTTTATCTCCTATTTTGATGTTTCATGTCCTAGAAGGATTGTCTATTTCAAAGTCACATCTCACCATCCCTCTAATAATTTCATTCATTTGTTCAATATTCCTTAATTATATGGACAAAAGTGTCCTTTTTATTACATCTCCAACATAATTTAGACACTGATGGAAACATTAGTAATAGTCTGTCTGGAGCATAATGACATTGATGAAGTGTTTTTTAAAAGTTCTTTCAATGATAGGTTTATCAGATTTTTTTTTCATCCCATACATTCTTCCTCTGATGTGATAACCTTACCTTCTTTTTTCTTGTTTCAGTTTTATTGAACTAGTGCTAGTGTTATTAAGTCTAATATTAACATTAAGTCTAATGTTATTAAGTCTATATCTTTTAAAGCGATGACCTTTTGGCTGTTCTGAAAGAAACAATTTATGAAAATCAGTAAGATTTCTTCATGTATTTATTCCTCTTATGGTGTACTGAATATAATTGTAAATATTGATAAAATGGGAAGCTAACTTCAGGATGTCTTCATGCTATTTGATTGTGTGCCATTAGGACACCATAAATCATGAAATCTCCTTGCTTCCAAACTCCTTGATTTTATTAAACTCAGTGAAACACTTACGGAGGAGTTAGGTAAAAACACAGATCCATGAGGAGAGAACTACATACCCGCTATGCGTTTAAAGCACAGTCATCGTTGCCTAAGAATTGTGTGAACTGTAGTTTAGCACCTCCTAGAGCTACAGTTCTCATCACACTTCACAAACTACATTTCACATGATTCTTTTTTTGGGGGGGGAGATATGCTTTAATTATATGGTATGTACACAGCTGAGACATCTGGCGTGCTTATTATTCTGAACTCTTTCTGCTATTCCATCAGTGGTCCATGACTGGATGACAAGCCAAAAGGAGAAGTCTTTGTCCCAAGGATCTTACAATCTAACAACAGACAGTCCAGAGGAGCAGCTTTCTGGGAGAGGCAAGAATCCATCTGATTTCCCACTCAAACTCCCATTGCATCTGACCATAAAGGAAATTAGAGAGAGATCGAGATCTCTTGCTTCCTTCTTTATTAAAGAAACAATCTCCCGCTTAAGTCTTTGAAAGCTTTTTCGCAGCCTCTGTCATTCTCAGAATAAATTCAGTGACAGCCCTGCAAAAACATTCAGAAGCAAATGGCCAAAATATGTTTTGCAGGCATCAGAAAAATACCCTGAGGAGGAAGTTAATGGGAACAAGCAGAATAAAGCTTTTGCAGAAGAGTGAGATAGTGCGTGCATTTTATCTCAATAGCATTTTTTTATTTTTAAAAAAACCCTAAAGGTGCTTTGTGATGTTTCTTCATTTCAGGGTAAATGATTCAAGAGACTACTTTTACATGTATATGTTTAACATTAATGAAAATTCTAGCTTATTTTCTGCCTGTTTATTACATTCTCCACACCAAATATTTATATTTCCACACTGAGTATTTAGCTTAGATGTATCGTGCTTCCGGGAGAGCTAGAATAGATGGTAAGATACAAAATGGCTTTCTTTCACTGCTGCTCCAGAATATTTCCCCAGGAAATGCTGGAATATCCATACAAACCCATCTATGTTGTTCATCACAAATGAATAAACCAAGATGCAGGTGAAATAAGCCTTTCCACTGTAAATTCAGTATTTGAATAAAAGAGCATTTCAGAAAAAATGATATTTCTGACTAAAATAAAACTTAAAAAACACCTCTGGGATTGGAATTCATCAATGCAATAAGTGGGCTATGCATGCATGCAATGAGGTCTGGTGGCACAACAAAGTTTTTTCCCCTCTCCTCACCCCCCCAGGTACCCCCTAAACGCATTCTGAGAGTCTCCCCAACCCTCCAGTGCAAATTTAGGGAGGGGAGCGATGTGGGAGGAGAGTAGGGAATGATGTCCCATTGTGCAAGAAGATCTCATTCTGTGCACACAATGTGTGTTCTGTTCTGTTTGACAAGGGGTGATTCAAGAAGAAGAAGAAGAAGAAGAAGAAGAAGAAGAAGAAGTAGTAGTAGTAGTAGCAATGGTGGTAATGATAATAATAATTATAACAATGGTAACAAACATCACAAAGTACAATACCGAGGCACCACACATTTATGTTCCGAGGCACCACACATTTATGTGAAATTGCGTATATTTGAAACATGATTGGAAAAGCCTGCAAACACCCTCTAAACCTCTGGAAACCCTTGGAAAACACTCTAAAAAAAACCTACAGCACTTACCAGATGCCAAACTTCACCACAATTGCTCCCTCCAAACCTCTTTGCTCAAATTCCAACTCTCCACAAGCCTCAATGGTCAGTGCAAGGGGTCATGGGATTGCACTTACAAAGGCTTGTGGGATTGAAGGCCCTGTTACATTACCTTAATCTGTTTTAATCTTATCTTACTATAAAAAAACCTTAAAGTTTAAAACTTAAATCTTATTTTTACCAACTTCTCATAACCATAATATTCTTACATAATTCTTTAAACATTTTTACTAAAGCCAAATAATTTCATTCCAACATTTTTCTAACATTCATCAATTTTATAAAACAATCCTAATAATAAAAAAGAAGTAAGAAAACAATCCAATCTTCATCCAGCGTCCCTTCCTCCTGGTCCCGGGTTTTGTCAGTCCTTTTTATCCCATCGATCTAGCACATTAACCTAGTAGCCTTATATCCGAAGCCCTTAAGTCCCTTCCATGTCCCTTCCGCGGCTCTTCTTCATATTTATAGCTATATTTTCCTTTGTCTCCTGCTCCTTTCACTCGTGGGAACTCCAGCTTAACAATGTTTTTGACCCTTCTCGACAAATCAGCCCCTTTTCCATAGTCCAGACTAAACTCCATGTGGTATTTAAGAACATGTTTCAAAGTCCCTCCAAAATTAAGAGCCCCCACAACCCCAAACATCTCATGGCCCATTGCCAGATTTGAAAAGTCGAAACATCCCTGCATAGGGGGGTCTATCCAACCCCCCATTTCCAGACCAGACCAAACTTTATCTTTCCAAATCTGGCTTTTTCCAAGTTCATTTGTCAAATCCAAGAGCTCATGTTCCTGCTGGGCCACAGCTCCCTCCATCTCTGGCGCCCAAGATTCAGCAACGTCCTCTTCCCTCATCTGTTCTGTCAGGGCACACTCCTGATTTAATTCCTGGGTGGGCTCCATATAATTTCCCACTGCCTGTTCAAAATTTCTGATCGCATCAGTCATCAAGTCCGTCTTCTCATGTAGCTGTTCCAGTAGGGCACTTGTTTTACAGAGAGCTCCCAACAGAGCTTCTGAATACATTGTCCTGCAAGGTCAGAAGTCTATTCCCACGATCGTAATCTGCAACAGCTGCAAGCTCCCCGCTTCAGAATTGGTTACAGTTTCACAGACTCCCTCTAAGGGGAAAACTTCTATTTGTTCTTTTCTTTTAAAGACAAATCCAACAACAAAGTTTCCTTTTTCAGATATTTTGTCAATATTTGTTCCTTTAAAATGTGAAGGGGAACAATGGAATCACTATGTTTCTCTTCTTTTAGCTATCTGTCAAAAACGTATGTCTCTGGTCAATGAGCTTCAAAAAACGTCAGTCCTGACACCCCGCTCCAGGATCAGGACGGTGGAAAGTTACTTTACTTTACACTCACTTCTGCAGGTTTAAACAGTCCGGAAAAAATCCCCCCTCTTCTCCTGCTTCCGAAGGGGGTTCAACAATTTTAGGTGATGGAAGTTAATATTTTACAAGCGATTTTCTGAACTCTAGTTTGCCATGTCTTTGCTTTAATCTATCTACAAAGAAACGGAAGGCTGACTTCCTGTTTAGACCTTCCCATTTCAGTGCCAAATTAAAATAAACTTTTAAGTCTGATTTTCCTTTCTGCACGCAAGTCCTTATTTAGAGTCCAATTGTCCAAAATTTAAGTACTCACGGGTGATTATTTTAGAAGCCAAATTGTCCCAGGAAAAAAGCAGCGCTCTCTGGCAACGGCTGTGTGGCTTCACTCCACGGAAGAAGCAGTTGACTCTCAGCACCGCGCCACTTCCCCCTCTTCGCTCCGGAGCCCGTTAGTGGGTTCCTTTGCGGGTTGGGGGGGCGCTAAAGGTGCCCGCCGACTCCCATGGTCACAGGCTTCATCCGCCTGTGATTTTTGAAAGGGTCCCCGCTTCGCCGTAGCGGAAAAGACCTGTTTCCCGTGGAGCTGGTCCCTCCAGATCAGAGGGAGTCCGCCATTACCGATGGCGCCACCCCGGAAGAGCTTTTTTTTTTTTAAAGGCTGTTTTGCATAGCGATGTCAAAAGTTCACAGGGAGGTTGAATGTACAAGGGGATGTTTTGCACAGAAAGTTCAGCACAGGAGGGTCAAAAGCGTAAAGGGGGTATTTGCTCAGGAGGTTTTACATAGGGCAGTCAAAAGTTCAGTCTGGAAGCCTAAGGACAAATAGAAACTTAACCAGGAACCTACTCTCTAGCTGATTAATTAAAAAGATGGAGGGGTGAAAATATTGTACATAAGTTGAACTGGAAGCAGTTATTTTGGTAAGGTAGTTATTTGAATGAATTGAAGAGTCAGAAGGCTCTGGAGTAAAAAACAAAACAAAACGAGTGGCTGGATTTGAAGAGCAGAGAGAGAGAGAGAGAGAGAGAGAGAGAGAGAGAGAGAGACTGCTTTAAGAGAACTGGAACACTAGGAAATATTAAGAGAGTGCAGTTGGGCACTGCAGCAAAAATGAGCTATATAAAAATAAAGATATCCATTTTGTGGCAGTAGTGAAGTTAAGAAGAGGGAGGGTAGTTTGGCAGGTTTGCTTGTCTCCTTTCCCTCTCATGGCACAGGATACAGAGCTGTCAAAGAGACCAAAGGATTTACCTGTGTGAACATTATTGGCAATGTCAGAAAGCTATTTTCTCGTTGCACATTCTAGCACAGATGTGAATGAGGAAAATGTATTCTGACACAGAAGTGGAACCAACTTGTTTCCAAGCATCTCCTAAAATGTTTTCGCAAGCCTGAGCTTTTATGTGCTGCCTAGATCATTCTAGCAGGAATCGAAAGAGCCCAGAGCAAATGTGATTCATCCCATTCCAATTAAAACTCTTGGAGTTTATCGCCCACTGAACTTCCAGTGGTAAGATCTTTAAATGCCCAAATGATGTATCATTAAAAACAGTCCCTTGGGACTTTTTAAAAACAGTCCAATAATCTAAATTTTTTTTTTTTTTTATAAATGCTTTTTATTGAATTTCCTTCATCATACACATCCAAAGAAACACAACCAAAAAGGAACATTAAAAGTTAGACATTAAACGTTAAAAGGACATTAAATAGAAAAGGAAAAATAAAGAAAAAAGAACAAAAGAAAAAAGAAAAAAAAGACATATACCACACGTTTACATCGACTTCCTTCCCTCCTGATTTCGGGTTTCTACTTTTGATAAATTCGTCTTACAGCTGGTGTTGGTTTTTAGTTTATGGTTTATAACATCGGAAGAGTTAAATCAGACCTACTGCAGTTGTTAGGTTACCAGAATCGCCTTCACTATATATCATAAATTTATTCCAGTCCTCTTTTAACTTTGTATTTTTTTGATTTCTGATTCTTTGCGTCATTCTTGCCAATTCTATAAAATCATATAGCTTCAGTTGCCAATCCTTCACCGTTGGTATAGTTGGGTTTTTCCAATTCTGGGCAATTAACATTCTAGCCGCAGCTGTTGCGTCAAAGTCAAAGTCAAAATGTTTATTCGGCTTTACGCCCATCATAAAGCACAACACACAAAACAAATCAAATAAAACAGTGGTCTCGTACAAGCCACAAGTAATATAACACAATTCACAGCTCGCAAGGACAAATATTGGCAAATCAAAACAAAAAATTTAAGATTAAAGTTAAAAATTTAGGCACTACGCTAAAATCAATGTCTGATGTCAATATCAAAAATTCTTATAACTATCAATAATCAGCTAACATTCCATTCCGTCTCTTGTACGAGAGGACGGCTGTTAGGAATTTAGCAACCTGTAGGGTAATATAAGGATCTACATCTTGAAGAACCCAGGCAAGCTGTAGGTCTACTGGTTTGTCAGCCATAGGCTGGATTATGGAGTTTAGTATACTAGCACGAGCTGAACTGTACATAGGGCAGATAAACATAACATGATGTAAAGATTCAGATGTTTTCATTTCACAAGCACACATTGAAGGGACTTGGCCCTTAGTGAATCTATGTCTCAGCACGTTTGTTGGAAAAACATTGAACCTGGCTCTAATGAAGGCATATCGGTGAGATGCGGCTATAAGCGATGTTAAGTAGGACGGAGCACGATAGATAGGGGTAAAACGCAGCTGTTGCGTATTGGAACAGGGTTTTATCTTTCTCTGGTATTTCCTTTCCTACCATCCCTAGTAAGAAGGCCTCTGGTTTTTTGGGAAATGTGAGTCTAAATATTTTTTTTAGTTCATCATATATTTGATTCCAAAATTTTTTTATTCCCTCACATGTCCACCACATATGTATAAAATTCCCTTCATTTGTTTTACATCTCCAGCAAGCCTTGTTACCGGTCTTATACATCCTATTTAATTTTTCTGGCGTTAAATACCATCTGTATATCATCTTTTCGAGGTTTTCTCTAATTGCTACACTTGCTGTAAATTTTATTCCCTGATTCCATAATTTCGACCATTTCTCGTATTCTATATTATGCCCCAAATCTCTTGCCCACTTTACCATAACTTCTTTAATTTCTACATCTTTAGTATCCTCTTCCAATAAAATATTATACATTTTGGATAATAATTTAGCTTTACTTTCAATTATTTCAATTTGGAATTTTGATTTCTTTTCGCTCATTCCTACTTTTTTGTCTTCCGTCCATCTTGCATTGATCTGATGGTACTGCATCCAACCCTTCAGCTTTCCTTTCAGTTCCTCATACGGTCTTAGTTTCCAGTTTTCACGGGAGCTTATCAGTAAATCTTCATATGTTAGATTTTTCTCTTCCAGGTTTGATTTTTTGAGTGATAAAATATCTATTGGGGACAGCCACCAGGGTGTTCTTGGTTCTAACAGTTTTTTATTTCTTTCCCAAACTTCATATAGTGGGCCTCTAATGATGTGATTCGAGAAGCCCTTATGTGTTCTTCCTTTATTTAACCAAAGGTAGGCGTGCCAGCCCCACCTGTTATCTGCACCTTCAAGTTCCAATAAATCCATGTTCTCCAAGGTTATCCAGTCTTTCACCCAACATAAGCAGGCAGCTTCATAATATAATTTTAAGTTGGGTACCGCCATTCCCCCTCTTTCCTTTCGATCTGTAAGTAGTTTGTATCTGATCCTTGGCCTTTTTCCCTGCCATATAAATCTTGAGAGGACTTTCTGCCAATCTTTGAAAATTTTGGTCCCTCTAATAACCGGGATGTTCTGAAAAAGGAACAGCATCTTGGGAAGAGTGTTCATTTTTATTGCCTCCATCCTACCGAACCACGAAAGATTGACTCTACTCCAAACATCCAGATCTTTTTTGATTTTATTCCAGGTCGATGTATAATTATCTTCAATTAAATTTATATTTTTCGGTGTAAGCCAAATCCCTAAATATTTTACTTTTTTAGTCACTTTAATACCATGTTGACCCTCTAATTTTTCTTTTAAATCATTTCTCAAATTCTTTGTTAATATTTTGGTCTTTGATCTATTCAGTTTAAATCCTGCTAGTCTGCCATATTCTTCTAATATCTCCAGCGCCTTTTCCATGCTCCCTTGCGGCTCTTCTAAGGATAACATCAAGTCATCCGCGTAGGCTTTTAATTTAAACTCCTTTGATCCTATTTTGATCCCTTTGATCTCAGGTGTTAATCTTATTTTATTTGCCAAGACTTCTAAAACCATAATGAATAGGAGCGGGGAGAGGGGGCAACCTTGCCTGGTTCCTTTTTCGATTTGAAACATGTTTGTGAGGTTGTTGTTGATCACCAGTTTGGCAGATTGATTTGAATATATTGCCTGTATTCCTCTCAGAAATTCTCCCTCTATCCCCGCTTCTTCCATAGTCTTTAGTAAAAACGGCCAAGAGACATTATCGAACGCCTTTTCGGCATCTATGAAGATCAAGGCCGCTGGTATGTTGTTATTAATTTCCAGATATTCGATTAAGTTTATAGTGTGTCTCACATTATCCTTCAGGAATCTATTTGGTAAAAAGCCTGCTTGATCTTTATGGATTAAGTTTAGCAGACACTTTTTTAATCTATTTGCCATAATATCGGCGTATATTTTGTAATCGTTGTTCAATAGGGATATTGGCCTGTAGTTTTTAATACACATTTTATCTGCATCCGGTTTTGGAATTAATGTTATGAAGGCTTCCCTCCACGACTCAGGTATTTTCCCTCTTCTCAAGATGTTGTTCATTGTATCACAGAGCACCGGTGATAATTGATTTTCTAGAACTTTGTAATATTTGGCCGAAAGACCATCTGGGCCTGGAGCTTTTCCTATTTTCATTTTTTTTATAGCATTTTGAACCTCTTCTATGTTAATGGGCTTGTTTAGTTGAAGTCTTTCTTCCTCCGTGATAGTCTTCCCTTTGTGTCTCTTTAGATATCTTTCTATTTGCATTGGGTCCTCTTCCCCCTTCTTATATAGTTCTTCATAAAATTCCAGAAACTTTTTTTGTATTTTAATTGGGTCTACTATCAGGTCTTCCTCTATTTTTATTTTATTTATCATATTCTGTTTCTGTCTTTTTCTCAGTTGCCAGGCCAAAAATTTCCCTGTTTTATTCGCTGACTCAAAATATCTTTGCTTCATTAATTTGATTTTCCATTCAGTTTCTTGACTTGTCAGCATCGAATATTGTGTTTGTAACATTTTTATTGCTCGAATACTTTGTTCATCCTTCGGGTGGTCTGTTAATTTTTTCTCATATTCTCTTAGCTGCTTAAGTATTTCTTCTTTCTTCTGCTGTCTTATCTTCTTCTTATAGTTGTTTTGCTGAATAAATAGACCTCTTATTACCGCCTTACTGGCGTCCCAGACCACTTCTATGCTTGTTTCTGTATTTAAATTTAAGTTAAAGTATTCTTTTAGGGTAGTTTTGGCCTTTTCAATAACATCGTCTTTTTCTAATAGATATTCATTTAATCTCCATCTGAAACTTCCCTGTGTTATCCCTTTGATTTCCAGAGTTATCATGTTATGATCCGAGAGTGTTCTTGGATGAATTTCACAACTTATTGTTCTTAGGGTAAGTGCTCTCGAGGTCCAGATCTGATCTATTCTGCCCCAGCTTTTATGTACTTCGGAAAAGAAGGTGAACTGCTTTCCTGTTGGGTGTTTATATCTCCATATGTCTGTTAAGTCTAGGTTTTCTTCCAGATCTTGGAATGATCCCGGTAACTTTCCTTGATTTCGTTTTCTGTTTTCCGCTTGTCTATCCCTTTCTGGTGACGGCACCGCATTGAAGTCTCCCAATAATATCGTCTTGTTGTCATCTAGATCTAATAAAACCTGTTCTAGTTTCTTGAAAAACTCAGATTTGTTTGTATTTGGGGCATAAATGTTAACTACATTAATCTTTTCTCCCTGGAACTTGATTTGAACCCCTAGTATCCTCCCCTCCTCATCTTTGTATATCATTTTTGGTTCCCATTTTTCCTTTACGTATATTACCACCCCCTTTTTTTTTTCTTCCGTAGAGTTTATAAATTCCGTACCCAAGGTTTTATTTGTTAAGACATGTTTATGCTTTTTAGCTACATGAGTTTCTTGAATACAGATTACATCCAATTTTTCCTTTTTCAACACATTTGCAATTTTATTCCTTTTGGCTTTTTCGTTCAGACCATTTACATTCCATGTTACGATTTTAAGGTTCATTGTCACTTTTATCTACTAATAAATCAGTAATTTCCCGGTTTGATTTTTATCTGTTTAGATTCGGGTGGGTTTTTCTTCTGTTTGTTCTTCGACCTCTTCCTCCTCCTCCTCCTCCCCCTCCTCCCCCTCATCTTCATCCCCCCCTCCCCCGGCTCCACCCTCCCTCTCCAATCTCCCCTCCCAACGCACCTCCCCCCTTTCTTCCCTCTCTCCATCTCTCTCTCCATGTCTTTCCTCCACCCCCCCCCGAGGTCTTTTTCATATCTACGTAAAAATTTGCTGACTTCCTGGTTATCAGTTACCTTGAATCTTTTCCCTTTGTAAAAAAAGGAAATCCCTTCTGGGAATTCCCATCTATGTTGTATGCCATTTTTCCTTAAAATACCAACTATTTGTTTATAGCCCTCTCTTTTCCGAAGTAGTCTAATTGGAATTTCTTTAAAAATAATAATTGGTTTTCCATCAATTACCAGTTTCTTCCGGTAGCTCTCTCTCAAAATCATATTTCTCATGTCTAACGATTTGAAGATCACTAAACAATCTCCTGGGACTTTTTTCAATCTGTTTTGTTTGGGTCTTATTTTTATTCTAAAAGCGTTTTCTATCTTTTGCGCAACCTCTTCTTCCTTCAATGCAAGCCATGCCGCAAGTTCTTTGATCATTTTCTCTTTTATATCTTCCTCTCTTTCCTCCCCTATTCCTCTAAATTTTAGATTCAACTGCTTTTGTTTCATCTCCATCAAGGCTAGGTTGTCTAACACCTGTTCTTGAGTTTTACTCAAATCTCCAAAATTTTCTTTGGTTTTTTCAGCTTCTTTTCTCTGGTCCCTCAAGTCTTTTTGCATTTTTTTGTTTAATTCTTCTAAGGACTTTGTTTTGACTGTTAAATCTTTTATTTTGTTTGAAAGTTCCCCTGTAACAACTTCAATCTTTTTATCAAAGGATTCCTGCATCTCTCCTAACTTTTTTTCTATACGTGTTTCATTTTGTCTGAATTCCTCTTTTATTTTCAGCCATAATGCATCTAAGTCTTTTATTTCCTCTTGCCTTGAGGTTCTCCTATCCATTGGTGTTCCCACCGCCTTCTTTCCGTCCCTCCCCGCCATCTGTCCACCCCCCTCCCCTCCTCACCTCCCACCTCTCACAATGAATTAACTTGAGGATTTTTATGATTTTCCCAGCAAGGCATACAATCTTGGATATTTTTGGGTGTCGCAAAAAGGGTTATATTGACCTACTCCCTGACTTCAAGCAATATTTGTGTTAGTAATATCTTTTAGGTCAATATAGATCTGTCCCTCTATATTCACACTCTATACACAATTAAGTCTCTTGCACCATTCTGAGGGCCTTCCCGTCTAATTTACATATCCTTGCACTTAGCTGATCAGAAAGATAAATTTCCACTGTAAGGTAAAAGAGTGAAAAAGCCAAAAAAGAAAAGAGAGGGGGGTGTTAAGATATACTGGAGGTATACCCCAAAGGAGAAGCAATAAAGGAGTTAGTACAGTCTTAAGAGGACAGGTAATATGGAGGCTTCTCCTTTGGTTTTCAGCCACTTGTTTGGCTTAATCCGTTCCCCGGTATAATAAGTTCTTGTCCAACTTTCTTAAATCAGCCGCATATGGTGTTGCTGCCTGGCTGAGTAAGCAGGAAATCTATCCTGTTGATATTTCCTTAAACGCAACCAAAAAAAAAACAAACAAAAAAAACAGAGGAGGTGGGCATGGGAAAGGGGGGGACAGGTGGGGAGGAAGGGGGGCAGGGAGGCAGAGATGAAGAGTCTGATTCCAATCTCCGAAAGAAGAGGCAGTCGTCAAGAAAACGGCTGGTTCAACAACGCAGGCTCAATCAGAAAAGAAAGAGGCGAAAAGTTCCTTCCCAATCTCTGAGTCCTTTGGGGAGGCCAGCTTCAGGCAAAGCCGACCGGACGTCCCCCGAACGAAAGCAAACTGTTCTTCTCACACACAGGGGCTTGCGCGTGATGTTCCTTTTGGTATTAAAACAGTATGGCAACAGGCTGCAAGCTGGAGGCTGCAAGCTGAAGAGCTAAAAAGAACGCAAGTACAGCGGGTCGGGGTAATTTGGGTCCGTCACGGGAGTTGACGGAGTGGGAGCTGGTAGAGGGGGGGAGTTTGCCGAAGCCTTCAAACTGACTTGTTCTCTCTTTCCCCTCTGTTTGTCTTCCCCACTTCTAGAATCTCTCCGTTCGTTCCTCCCGATTTCCCCTTTAACTTTCCATCCAGCTCTTCAATAGTCCACTTTTCGATACAAAGTCTCTAAGGTTTCCTTTCGTTTGTACACTTCTTTCAGTAGTTACTTTGCCCCGCGAAGTGATCCCCGGCGGGGACTTCCTTCTCTTTGTTCTGCAGCGAGTGAAGCTTGTTACTTTGTCTCGCTCTCCCGATTAGCTTCCCAGCGCCATCTTAACTCCGAGATACAGGTCGGGTTCCTTAACTTAATCCATTAACATCTGCTGCACCTTGAGGTCTATTTGCCTGTTTTTTGCAATTCAACATTTATCTTTCAATTCCAAAGGCAGCAGTTCTAAAAGGTTTCGGAAATCTGTCGCCACTTTTCAGCGGGGGCTCGAGACATAGCTGCACGGGGGTCGCAGAGCTTACCGGAATGCGTCTCTCGGTCCCATTGCTTCAGAGTCCTCCCAAAATAGGGAAAATTCCAAAGGACTTCCGGTTTGGATCGCCAGCAGTATGGGTGCGCGGAGAAGTTGCTGAGCGACTTCTCCGAACTGCGCGGGGGTTTTGAGGGGCAACGCAAAGGCACTGCGACCCCCAAAACTTCCAGGGGGGCCCCCTGGAAGGAAGCGCTGCCAGCAGCGTCGGAGAGGCCCGAAGTCCAATAATCTAAATTTAGAAGCTGTGGTGTTCCAGTGCTTCTGACCTTCCGATGCCAGCCTTCCACAACCTGGCAGTTGACTTCCAAATATTTTGGACTGCAGTTCCCATCAACCCCAGCCAACCCAGCCAACAACTCTCATGGGAGGGGCTGTCAAAAATATGTGCAAGGCACTGGCCAGATTGGGGAAAACTGGGGTCAAAATGCTTGATCACAACAGAAGTTTTGGAACACCTGTTTCCAAGTTGTGCTGCCCAGTTTGTGGAACTGAGTGCCATGTGGAGATCAGGAGAGCACCAACAATGGGGTGCTTTTGCAACTAGCTATAGATATTTCAGATATTCCAGCATTTTCAGACTGTTGATACTGAATTATTTTTGTTGTTCTGGCGGCTGCTGTTGTTGGCATGATATGACTATTTAGATGTTTTAACTCATCATTTATTGATTTTAATGGTTTTGTGCATACTGAGAACTACTTTGAGATTTTAAAGCAAATAATAATAATAATAATAATAATAATAATAATAATAATAATAAAGAGAGATCTACATATTATTATTTTTTGCTGACTGAAAGTTTTTACTGCACTCAGTTTCAAGAGCTGTAGCCCCAGACAGCACAGCCTACGTCTCTGATGGGAGAATTATAAAGCTGGAAGGGAGCTCAAGGGTAATCTAATCTAACCCCCCAGCAATTCAGGAATCTCAATACACAGTGTCCCATCCAATTTAAAACCATACCAGGACACTGCTTAGCTTTGCAACTGTGCTGGCACCAGGAGGAGTGTTTTGGTCTAAAACATCTGGAGGCCACCAAGGAATGCAGATCTCAGATGTCAAGATTTGCAGCAGGGAACGACATCACTCCAAACCCATATCAATATCTACATAACTAGGAGACATTGAAGATGGGAGGTTTGGTGATGGGACCCTTTCACAAGCAAGCAAACAAAATTCCAAAAGCCAGGGAGAACAAGAAACGGAGAAGTGATGAATCACACATTTTCATAACTCTTACCAGTACTCTCATAAGAAGCTGGTAAGTTTCCCCCATGCATCAGAGAAGGCAGCTCTGTTGGTGAACACCAGACACTCCACTCCACCTATTATAATTGCTGCATGAACAGTACTCATGACTAACTTTGCCTTGCAGGATTTGTGTCTGGGCAACATGGAGCAGAAGAAGCAGAAGCAAAGACAGAGGGCCAAACTACTCATTACATTAAATGCATCTTCACAAGACAACAGATTGCACACCATCCAAAGTGCAAGCAGCTTATCACTATGTAAATCACTATGTAAAACAGCTTTTCCCTTGAGAAAGAATAGTGTTCAAAACACTTTGGAAATTAAAGGAGGCAGACAGGCAGGCAAGGTCTGGCTGAGAAGGGCATATTGAGGTTGGTGAGGCAGTGTCCCATTTGCCCTCACGGACCAGCATCTGTTAATGGAGGCCCCCTACCATTGGCTGAGCATGTTCCAGCTACTTAGCCCTTCACCCTTGCTTCAGAGAAGCGCTCGGTGAGAGTGGATATTTAATAAGCCATAACTGAAGGATGACATCACGGAAGAGCAAGGACAATAGCAGGAGATGCCATCTCAACATTCCCAGCCCCATACAGACAATGCATACTAGGCTTGAATGTTTTATTGTAAGAATATTTTGTAAGCTGCTTTGAGAGCCACTTGAGACTTCAACGTGGGATATAAGTGGTCTAAATAAATACACAGGAAGAGCCTGTTCATGCTGGATCTGGGCTTCTGTGTTTGGCTCCTGAACTCCGCTGAAACAACAAGCTCCTCTAGCCTTACACTGCAGCTCCCAATGTTTCAAGAGGGTTGAGA
The DNA here is from genome assembly GCF_965112155.1 of Podarcis liolepis. Taxonomy (NCBI): domain Eukaryota; kingdom Metazoa; phylum Chordata; class Lepidosauria; order Squamata; family Lacertidae; genus Podarcis; species Podarcis liolepis. Next base: position 94,033,387 of record NC_139557.1, on the reverse strand, counting down.
TACAGTTCATGAAATGAATAGTGAATCAGAGTAGGGGCGGAAATGTGTTCAGCTTACCTTATTTGTCATACCTTACGCAACTTCATCAAGCGAGGGGCCCCATCTGCACAATACATTTAAAGCATATCACATACCCTCCAGCGTCCCGGTTTTCCAAGGACAGCCCCGGGATTACAAAAGCCATCCCAGCTTCTGATTTGTCCCTATTTCCCCTGCCAACGCTGCTGCCACCAAGCTCGGGGAGGAGAATGAGCCGGCGTTTGTCCAGAGCAGCAGCTGTGGTGGCTGCGAAGAAGCACCCCAAGGCCTCCATGGCCACTGCTGCTGGTCTCCTCCCTTTGGGCAGCTTGTAGTGACCGCTGGAGAGCGGAGGAGTAAGAGGGGAGCCTGCCGCTGCCAAGGCTAAGCCCCACGTGATGCACCAACTCTGGGGGCAGGCAGAGGGCAAAGAGTCATGATGATTTTAAAAAATACTTTGTGCAACCGTGTCTGCTCTGTCCCCTTTCTAAAATGTATTTAATGGTGTACAAGAATAAAATAAAATCAGGATTAAGGGGTTTTCTTAGAATGGTGGAGGGCATGTGTGCTGTTTCCCATTGGTGTGGTGGTGATAGCACCCACCCATCTTCCGATAGGAAATGCTCTGTGGAGAGGGACAAAAAATTGTGGGGGGGAGAGAAACGTCCCTCTTTTCATCTGAGGAATGTTGGAGGGTATGGTATCACTTTAAGTAGCCATTGCTTCTCCCCAAAGAATCCTGGGAAGTGTAGTTTATAAAGGGTACTGAGAGTGCTGAGGAGATCCCTATTCCCCTCAAAACATCCCCTTGGAAGATAGATTGGTTGTTAAAATACTGTGAAAATTGAAACTCTGTGGGGGAAAATATGAGTCTCGGCACCCTTAACAAACTTCATTTCCCAGGATTCCTTGTGGTGAAGCCATGACTGTTTAAAGTGGTATGATATTGCTTTAAATGTATAGTGCAGACAGAGCCAGGGGGAAAAGAAATTGCTTTAGGAGGAGAACTGTTGATGTAAACCAACTTTCACCAATCTGGTGCCCTTTGGCTGCTTTGGACTACAACTCCGAGTCCCATCAGCCACAGCCAGCACAAATGCACATTTTAGTCCAAAGCATTTGGAAGGCAGCACTTTGGCAAAGACTGACGCAAGCTGTATTTTACAACAAAGACGCAAGCTGTATTTTACACACCGTGGCAATCTTCAGCTTGGACAATTACATAGTCTAAGAGGTGCCAGTGGTTCGACCAAAGGAAGCTCCATGATGTTTTAAATTTATTTATTTTTGTCAAAAGATTGTGTTGGTAATAACAAGGTTGTGCGCTGCACATAGAGTCAAAAGTAAGATTCCGTTCTGGTTGCTGTTGCCAATTCCTTCTTTCCCAACAGTCCCAGGCAACAGATCGGAATCTTGCCCAACTCTTGCATTACCCAGGAGGGTAATTTTATCCTCCTTAGGTGTATCTGATAGGATGGCATGCAGCTGAGAATTTTAAAAAAAAAATCTTTATTGTCTTCATTGGTATCCAATGTTGGTGCATAGGCGCTTAAAATAGCAGCCTATTTGTTTGGGGTGCGTTTTATTTGAAGGCTTGAAAGTCACTCATTAATGCTGATAGGGATTCCTGACAACAGCTTCACAAGATTGTTTTTGATAGCAAGGCCTGCTCCATGTATTCAAAGTTCTTGTTCAGGTAGACCTTTCCAGAAGAATGTGTAGCCTCCTTTTTCTTCCTTCAGTTGTCCCTCATGTGCTCTTCAAATTTCTTGAAGCGCTGCAATCTCGATGTTAAAACATCGCAGCTCTCTTGCAATGATGGCAGTCCTGCATTCGGGACGCTCATTATCTGTGTTATCCAACAAAGTCCGTATATTCCATGTTCAAAAGTTCAATTGTCTTTTACGAGCGCTGGGTGGTGACCCCACTGGGCACGGTAATCCAGTCAGGGGGAAAGGGAGGCAGACTACCGTATGTTTAGGGCACATTTTCTAACCCCTCCTCCTTTTGTGGGTGAGCAGAGTGGATCCTAAATTGGACTGCTGAGTCATGGATACAGCTGGAAGGAAATGTTAATCCCCCTCTTCCTCATGCATGGGGGACGATTGGGATTTTTATTTTTTTTAAGCACATAAAATTTAAACCCTTTCCTTGTAATCGCTAGCATGCCTAGAATTGGATGATCTATGCACCATTTGTGCTCCCCTCTCAAAGAAATACTTTCCATCTGCACATCTGAAGCAGCTCTGAAATGCTTGTAAAATTGCAGTCAAACATATAACTCTGGAGAATCAGAACTCTGCTGTATACACCCTATACCTTTAAAGCACCTTTAAAGCACACAACATCCCCCAAAGAATTCTAAGCTACAGTTCCCAGATTCCTTGAAGGGAGTCATGTGCTTTAAATGTATGGTGCACAGACAGCCTATGGGAGAGGCCCTTGCAACATATGCACCTCAAGGCACAGTCTTACATTCAGCAACCTGAAAATATGCCATAAAGGTACGGTTTTCATTTCTACTGATACAATGCAAGAGTAATCCTGCTGGGTAGCATTTTCCAGTAAACATTTTTGAACGACGCTTTTAAAATATTTTACTTCTGAATGTATTGGATGCACATCAGCATCAGAAGACACCCATATAAACAGCTGGTTTTTATATCATTTTTGCTAAGTAAAATAATCCAATCAGATGACCTGAATTGAGACGATTTGATCCCCATGACTGTGTCCTTGCTGATATTTGCATGTGTAAAGCAATTTCAAATCTCAATTGATTAGCTTAACCTCTGGCACTAGAGATAAAAAATAATTTGCTTTGACTCCTGGCGCATTGGGCTACATCTGGCAAAACTGATATTGTAATGACCTCGAAGCCAAACAACACAAAGCTGTCACGTCACTTTCAAAGCCGGGATCTGCTTGGCTTAGAGTAAGGGTAATTAACCTCCGAATAACCTGTAAATATAGAGGCTTCAAGAGCATCCGCTGAGACTCGTAGATCAGATCTACACAAATATATCTTTTAAAAACTCATATGTCTATTACATGTTTCCTACCAGGTTTACAAAAGGCTTTGAATGGTCTCCAGTAACCTCGTAGTTCTGGCTATATCTGCGTCTGCTGTGTTTCATGTGATATTTTCTTGAATGGGCAGTAGTTACGTTGTTTAACCCAGACATTTTTTTAGCATTCATGTCCCAGATTAGGGTTAGACTAGGACAGTCTATTACTGTCAATAGTGGCTGTCCCGTTCCAGTAACTCAGGCTTTGGGAGCTGGGAATCCACAGACATTACAGGACTGAATTTCCATCCCTGACTATTCCCCATGCTAGCTGCAACTGATGGGAGTGGGAGTTCAACAGCATCTGTAGGCACACAGTATCCAGCTCTACAATGCAGAAAGGCGGAGCCAGGATGGAGGGCAAGGTGGTGTCCAGGCTAGGCACAAGGCAAGGTTCTGGGAAACACAGATCTGAGCACTTTTTACATTAGCAGCACCTAATTATTAACATCACCTCAAGATGTCTCAAGATGCTGCTCTACCTAAAGGGGCCCAGCCTGTTGGAATGTGAATAGATGCTAGGAAAGGCTATATTTATTAGCTATTATCCTTCCTTCCTCACGTTTGTCAGTTCAGCAGAGTGCCATTCCTTTGCAGCTTAGATAGGCTAGTTTTAGCCTTTAAGTTTAAGTAATCCAAGAGGCTTTAAGGCAGACTGGATTTTCCTGGTGTTACGCCTTTTTTCTCACCCTTAAAACAATAATCACACAAACAGTCATGTAAATAACATTTACTCACTAGGAGTACTTGTTGAAGAGAAACAGATACAGCAGCTTTGTTCAGGCAGGCTTAAAATGATAATTCAGTTACAAAGACATACTTAAGTCTAGCTTAAAATGGTGCCTGATCTGGAGCTCAGACTTAGCAGCTGTTCTCCCATTGCTGGCAGAGCAGAAGAGATGGAAAGAGCAAGAGAGAGTGACCAGACAGGTAGGAGAATTTATAGCTACGCCCTCCCCCCGTCAGGGCACAGTGGGAGTGTCTCTCACAGAGTCGTCTCTAGAAAATTTACAGAAAAACTCTGTGAGCGTCAGCTCCTATCATGTGCCTTTCTAGCAAAACATTGATTGTTGGTTTGACTGCATTTTAAATATCCCTCACAGCTTTCTCTAGTAACTTCCTACTGTGACAGAGCAGGGGGAGGCTCAGGTCTTGCAGTGGAGTCCTGTGAGTCAGAGGGCAGTAGTGCCCCATCTGTGAGCCAATTGCCCCACAGGTTCATCTGGTAACTGTGCTTCTGGGGCTTTGCCAGCTTGCCGTTCCCATTCAGGTTCAGAATCCTCAACCCCCATCACCTGATAAAGGGGAGTCTGATTCCTGCTCCCTGACACACTTTCCCCAACTCTGCAATAACTACATTAAATAAAGTTTAGGCAAGAACCACATGCTAGAGCACCAAGCACTTATTCCATATAGAAAGTACTTAGATTGTTCTATAGTTCAGTGGTGTCTGACAGATACTGTACCTTGAGACGTTAATTGGAGCAATCTTTGTGTCACTTTCCATGGAAGGTTGATTGTTTGCTGCAAATTCTGAATCATGAAGCCTTTTCATGGAGGTACATGCGGGGGGAGCACCCATTGATTCCACGTTTCCATTGTGCTAATACAAAAACGAGAGAAAATGCCACCTGCCCGTCTACTTTTGCAAAGAAGGATTGCACGGGGGGGGGGGTATTAAATTGCACTTGGCATTTCTGATCTCAAATTATGGCATCTTCCTCTGCCCAGGACATATTCTTAGCAGAGGGTCATAAAACAAGTCCTCCTGCCTCCTTAATAGAGTATGATATGGTACCATTGTCTGCCACAGGATTTCCTGCTTACAGAAAGCTAGTAAAAAGTACTCCACTGTTACAAATAGCATGACACCCAAGAGCTCATAATGGCTTTCCCAGCAGAAATCAGCCTTCACTGACTTACATAGCCTGTTTCAGCAGCTGCCTGAAACTTTCATTAAATACATTTTACTGGCTCCATAATTCAGCTGGTGCACTTCTGGAGATGATGTCTTCTGTTATAGCACTTGGAAAAAGGAAATGCTTTTCTATTTATCTAGCTACTTTCACCCCGTATAATTTATGTCCGGTTCTCGAGCACAGCATCCTACTATTCAGACTGAGGGGAGGGGCTGTAGCTGCATGGTATAGACTTGTTCACAAGAGCCCACGATCAATCTATGCACTCTGCATCACCAAGTAAGGACTGGACATTTATTGTTATTATTTATTCTACTATATCCCTCCTTCCTCATGCAGGAGCCCAGGGTGGCAAATACATCAATAATAAAGGTTGGGGGGGGGGTTGGCGCAGATTTTGAGAGCACGTAGGCAGAGGAGAAGTGTAGGCAATCCTGGGTTTTTTTGCTTAGGGCAAAATCATGCATTGAGTGTGTGTGTTCTGTTTTTAGAAAAACAAAACCCCTACAGTGGGGTAATCAGAAATGAAACCATGGCTTGCAAGAAGGGGTCCATTCTCCTGCCCCAAGTTGTGCTCCTGACAAAAATCACCCCCTGGTTATTTACCATGGGAGCAAAGCTGCCCCTGAATGTGCCAGAGTCTTGCTCCTGCTCCCCTGCAACTGCTATTTGTGTATGTGGCGGGGTGGAAATAGACACATTAAATGCAAGAATGTATACACAGGTTTCACTTTACGGATATTCTCAGTGCTAAAATTCATTTATCTGAACACATGGAATTAGCACCCAAACCTTGCTATTGACATCACAGATTCAGATATCCAAACAGAAAGCAAGTTTTTACTCCCTTGCTTGCCTTTCACTGGTTGGCTGAGGAAAGGAGGGAAGCGGGGGGGGGCAGGAGTGTTCAGAGAAATCAGAGAACACTTTTGGGGAGATTTTCTGAGTATTTTTTGCTTTTTAGAGTCGAAATTTCATGGTTGGGAATGCATTAGGAATTTCCCCATAGGAACCAATGGGAACTGGTGGCTCATAATGCAAACACTCAGCTAATGAACAGTTTCCAGGGAAAGCATTGTGTTTGATAAGCGGGACCTGCATGTACTTAATGTAACATACAGTTATGTTTGGGGAAAGGTTGGGGGGGGGGTCATGGGAAGTAATGAAGGCTTAGTCCTGAGTCCTGCTTGCTGGCTTCCTATAGACACCTGCTTGGCCACTGAGAGAACAGAATGCTGGGCTAGATGGGCCATTGGCCTGATCAACCATGGCTCTTTTTACATTCTTATGAAATAAGGAATGCTATGTGAGAATAACTAGGCAGGGGAGAATCTGGTCTTCCTCTGTACACCAGAATTCATCGACTGCCTAATGTATCTGTTTTGAATTTGGTCGGGACAAATGCAAAGAACTACATCCTTGCACAGGCATAATTATTTTGTGGGATTAATGGTGACAATATATTGTAATTAAATGGGCACAAGATGTTGGACATAATATAATGATGGCTGACTGGGAACAGTTATGGACCACAGATATGAAGTTTACGGCATGTAATGCCTTAAGAGAGAATATTATGAAAATGGTATACAGGTGGTACATGACCCCAGTCAAGCTTGCAAAAATCTATCATTTGCCCGATAACAAAGGTTGGAAATGTAAAGAAACGGAAGGTACATTCTTCCACCTTTGGTGGACATGTCCAAGGATTAAGGCTTTCTGGGAGATGATCTATAATGAATTGAAAAAAGTATTTAAATATACTTTCTTGAAGAAACCAGAGGCCTTTCTCCTGGGCATAGTCAGCCATTTGGTGCCAAAGAAGGATAGAACTTTTTTTATGTATGCCACAACAGCAGCAAGAATACTCATTGCAAAGTATTGGAAGACACAAGATCTACCCACTCTGGAAGAATGGCAGATGAAGGTGATTGACTATATGGAACTGGCGGAAATGACTGGCAGAATCCGAGACCAGGGAGAAGAGCTGGTGGAAGAAGATTGGAAGAAATTTAAAGACTATTTACAGAAATATTGTAAAATTAATGAATGTTAGAACGATGTTGGATAGAAACTAAGTGGTTTTTAGCTGCAATACTATAAGGGAATATGAAAAATGGATTACTAATAGGTAAAGATTTAATGTTACAATATTTTAAGATTAAAGACTAGGATAAACAAAGAGGGGAAGGATTTGCTGAACCAACAAACTGAATTGGAATACAAAAAAGGGAGGCATGAGGAGGTCCAGGAAACAAGCTAATGAAAAATAACTAATGGAAAGATTGAGTTGTTTTTAATTATTTTTATTTTGTATTTTTATTTTTTGTATTTTTCTTTTGTAATATTTTGAAAATCTTAATAAATATCTTATATATATATATATATATATATATATATGCTTTCGTAGATTTTCACGGGTACAGGAATGCAGGTTTTGGTGTCTTCGGGTGTCTTCCCGTGTAAGAGTTGGGGTGTCTAGGCGACGTTTCGACGAGGTCTCACTCGTCATCTTCAGGCTGGTGCTTTCGGCTTCTTGTTACTGGAACAGAGCTCTGTTACTCTGTTCCAGTAACAAGAAGCCGAAAGCACCAGCCTGAAGATGACGAGTGAGACCTCGTCGAAACGTCGCCTAGACACCCCAACTCTTACACGGGAAGACACCCGAAGACACCAAAACCTGCATATATATATATATATATATATATATATATATATATATATATATATATTGTGATTAGGATTGCCCCACTTTTCCTGTGCTTTTAAGAGCTGCAAGGCAAGGAGGCTTATCCAGGTGTACAGAGCACTGTAATGAAAATGACAGGACAACAGAGGGTGGGAGGGTGAGGGTCAAGTTAACACTAATAAATCTGAAGAATGTCAAAGGAAATGAGACATGGTGTTAGAAAGAAAATACACAATCAGAGCATTGACTGCAGGAAGAGTGTTGCAGAAAGCTTAAAGAGCTGGTATGATCATAACAATGTTTTGGGGAGAGATGTTTGGCAGAGGCATTCAGCACTGATTGAAGTGGGTTGATATGCCAGAAGGCTTGTTCGCTTATTGGCTTCCAGGAGACTCTGGTTATTTCTGGGTCACATAGAGGCAACTCTGTTCTGACTAAATTCCTTCCACCTGACCTGGAAATAATGAAGGTCAGACGGATTCCATTCAGGTGAGAAGCACAGTGTTAAGACACCCCCTCAAGGAATCTGCATATTTTCTATCCATTTCTCAGCCATTTTCCTATATGCATACACAGAAGTCTAATCTTTTGCTACCAGGTACACATCTTGCCTCAAAAACTAACGCCCAAAAGCTATAAGAACTCAAATAGAATTTTTAAAGTAACTGTTTTCCTAGATGGATAGATAATGCAATGTGAACTAGATAACTAAACCTAATCATAAGACACACACCTCACCAGCTCCCAGGTTAAATATTCATAGCTTTATACTAATCATTCCTCTTTTAGGATTTCTCTTGCAGGATTCTCCTATGTTATTCTGTCCGAGTTGCATGAAAGCCTCCATCCACATCTTACCCAACTGAAGTACCAAGAGGTATACATGGCTGTGATATCCAGATTTGTAGCAATGCAGCTGATAACATATCTTGTAGACTGTTTCCACTAGCCAAACTAAAAGATAAATAAAAAGACATATGATTGCAGAATTCTTTTTCAAGACACACACACACACACATACTCTTTTACACTGAAGCAGAAAATTGAAGAGGAAGGTGGCCATTTGGAAAGAGGGTCTTCCTAACCCTTCCCCTCCTGCCATTTTCCTACGGAAGCTTGCCCACCCCAAAACTATTTTTGCTCCTGCTGGATAAAAAGTAGGACAAGTGCCTGTATCTTTTCCCTGTGGTGGTTAAAGCCACAGGTTAAAGCCTCAGGGGCAAAACAGTGGAAGGTTAAGAAGGCCCTCTTCTCCCTTCCAATTTCAGCCTTGGGGGCTGAAATGTGTTTTCAGAAGACTCTGCAAAAAGAAAGCAGAGAATGACACGGAACATGACTTTCCACCCCTAAAATATAATTGAAAAGCTGTAAGCAAGCAGCAATATAAATAAAGAGCTCAGAGAGAAAGAAAGCCTGGTAGATTTCCTCAGAAAGCACTTTTCGTAATATAGGTGCCATCATTGAAGAGGCCCCATCCACTCTTATTCCAACACCCAAAGACATATGGAGCAAGGCCATATCCACAAGAGCTCAAACAACAGGAGGAATATACTGGACATTTTGGAACTATGCTGCTACAAAGAAGGCCACTTGCCTTTCATTTGAAGGTAAGGACACTAGGAAGAAGACTTCAATGACCAGAGAGCCTCATATGGGAGTAAGTTGTCCTTTAAATACCAAAGTCCCAAACCTAGATGTACTTCCAGCAACAAGTGCCTTGACACCACAAGCTGGGTCTTCCAGACTGACTTCTCTTCAGTGACACGAAGAAGGCAGAGAGGAAGACCCAATGCAGTAGTCTCTGAAGGCTCCAAGCAAATCTGTTTTAACTAGATCTGCAGAATCTATTTCTGGTGGGTTGGAGAGAACTGTAAAATCTGTCCAGATATGGTAACATAGCTATTTTTCAAAAACATTATTTGATTCTTTTATAATAAAGCTTCTCCTCTTGATTTGTACTCATTTCTATTTTAAAGTCTAAATGGAAATGCTCAGCCAATTTGACCAAAACCATTTATTATACTATTGAACTGGGAGTGGGGTCCATAACTTACGATGACATCCTCGCAAAATATGAAATAAAATTGCTGATAATAAGTCAGGCATTTAAGGAAGTCAGTAGCAAGGGCATTAATGTAATGTTTATGGGTAACCTTGTGAGGAAGGTGGGGACCCCTTAGATATTGTCTTGAATAATAAAGTACATATCAGATATAATATAAAGGATCAGAAAGTATTGTTTCCTTACATTGACATTAGTTGCTTCACTAAATCATTCCCAACTCCCCTGAGCTGCCAAGATCAACATAGGAACTAAGCAAGTGTTATCTTGTTGCGGCATAACATTTTACTTACTTACTTTACTTATTTAACGTGGAGAGAGAACAACATGCCAACTAGCCAAAGAAAAGTTTCGTTCACTCAAATGATCAATACCTTCCTCTGTAAAGGTAAAGGTACCCCTGACTGTTAGGTCCAGTCGCAGACAACTCTGGGGTTGCGCACTCATCTTGCTTTACTGGCCGAGGCAGCCGGCGTTTGTCTGCAGACAGTTTCCTGATCATGTGGCCAGCATAACTAAGCCACTTCTGGCAAACCAGAGCAGTGCACAGAAACACTGTTTACCTTCCCGCCAGAGCAGTACCTATTTATCTGCTTGCACTTGATGTGCTTTCGAATTGCTAGGTGGGCAGGAGATCTTCCTCTGTATACTACTCTAAAAACAATGGAGGCAGATTTTTGCTTCTTACAGAAACTTACCATATCCACATATACATGTTAAACTGATGTTAGAAAGAGAAGAAAGCAACAGTAATAAAAGGCTAAAGATAAACACAGCTTTGCCCTCAAACAGTGGCGTAGCGTGGGGGGTGCAGGGGGGCCCGGCCGCACCGGGCGCAACATCTGGGGGCTAGGGTTAGGGGGCGCAAATCCACGGGTTAGGGGGCGCAAATTACTTGCCTTGCCCTGGGTGCTGACAACCCACGCTACGCCACTGCCCTCAAATAAGGGTTATGATGACTTAATATGCTCAGGTATACAACTAAGGCATGCAAGAAAACAGATGCGCACAGACCCCTCAAAAAGTATGCCAACTCCAGTAATAAATTTAGGCTGGTTCAGATGTAAATGCTAACCCATGGGTTGGAGAAAACCTTATTAAGAAAATGCCTTATTGTGGACCATGTATGCACATCAGGAGCTGAAACATTCAGGAGTGGTCCTACCATTAGGTAAAGTGAGGTAATTGTCTCAAGTGGAAGAAACTAAGGGGGCAAAAGTTGCACCCACCCTCCACTGCCCGCCTAAGCTACTGGGATCCCTTAAGCTTCATCCAGGCACAGATGAGAATGCTACCCTATTGCCAATGTGAAGTAACTTCAAGTCAACTTCAGCTTTTGTAAGGAGAAGCTGTAGCTCCGTAGTAGAGCTTCTGCATTCTGTGCAGAAAGTCCCAGATTGAAACCCCAGCCTCTGCAGGGAGTGCTGGAAGAGAACCCTGTCTGGAATCCTGGAGAGCCACTGGCAATTAATGAAGATCGTCCTGAGCTAAATGGACCAATGAGCTGGCTCAGTTTAAGGCAGCCTCCTGTGTTCTATGTCCATGGAATGACAGGGACATCATCCTGTCCTTTGCCTCAGGCAGCAAAATGTTTTGGGCTAGCCCTAGAAACATTCACTGCAGAACATAGAGTGTGGGGAAGAGAAGGTAATTAAAAGAGGAATACAAGCTCAAAGCATCTGTGGCTGAAACGGAAGCAGAGGGATGCAATAGAATGATTATTCTAGTAAATAATCCTCACACACCAGAGGCAATAAGATCCCTCAGATGCAGGAAAGACCATTCCTTCTCCATCGGCTTTGTGTTCCAGCTCACTGAATCTCAGTTTAGCTTACATTAGCCACAAGGAGGTATAATTGCCTGAGGGGATTTATTAGTGCAGTGGAGAAAAGCAAAACAATGGGCAAGAGAAAGAAGCAGCAAATTGTGCTGTATCCAGACTTACATCAGGATCAATGTTGCGTTTTTTGGAGTGTGTGCTCTTGCTTTACAAAAGTAAAACACATTGGTGGGCTGCAGGGATTGTAGAGCATAGAAAGTGGATTGTGCAAGACTGAAGTTGACCCAACCCTGTTTCAAACCAGAGAGCATTCTGACCTTTGTGGACTTGTGGAAATATGGGAAGGGGAACTGAAAAGGAAGGGGAACAGGACCAGGCGCACACAAGTCCTATTCAATAACCCTATGCCATGTCTAGGGCTAGACATGTGCAAGGGAAGCAGGAGCAAACTTCCTTCCTTCCTTCCTTCTTTCCCCTCCTCCCCACTCCTCAGCATTGAAAGGAAACTTGTTCACATTCAGTTGCTAAGCCTTATGCATGCAGAATTCCTGGAAAAGCCTACAGAGATCATTTTGTATTGCCTTGATTTCTGGCATCCCAGTGACCACGCTGGCTGGAGCTGATGGGAGTTGCAGTTCGAAACTTCCAGAAGGCACTAGGATGGGCATGGCTGGTGTAGACCAAGAGTGGCCAAGACCAGGGCTTTTTTCAGCGGGACCTTGTCGGAACTCAGTTCCGGCACCTCTCAGGTGGGCACCATTGCCATTCTAATAAAACGAGGGAGGCATTCATGGTGAGTTCCAGTAATTCTTTTTCTAGAAAAATAGCACTGGTCAGGACAGTATCCTCCAGATGTTGCTTCACTACAACTCCCATAGTCCCTGAAAGTTGGTCATGCTGACTGGGACTGATGGGTTCAAAACATCTGGAAGGTGCTACCCACAGGGTGTAGACAATTCTGAGCTAGATAGATCAATAATCTGGTTTGGTGTACATTCCTACGTGTTTAATGTAATGGATTTGTATTTCTTCTGTCCTTGCTTGCTTACAGCATGCAAAGCCACTCTCAATCCTTGCCATAGTTCTGAAGGACACTCAAAGACAGCCATCATATTTCAGGTTGTCCATCATGTATGGTTGGGTTGGCGCGCCTCTCCAGATGTCATTGGGCTCCAGTTCCTATCAGCCACAGCCAGCATGCCCATATATATGAATGAATATATGAATACATAAGAATGCCCATATAAATGAATGCTGCCGGCGGGACATTCTGGCAGCAGTGGAAGTAGTGGGGCAGGCAGAGCATAGCCTCCTGTACTTCTGCCACCTGAGGTGAGTGCTTCACCCCACCTCATGAGTGGGCCAGCTCTGAAGCCAGATTATCCATCTAAATTTCCTCTCATAATTTCAGGCTGTCCGGTCCAGAACAGTGTTATCAGCAAATACTAGAGAAATTGGCAAAGTCAAGACCGCTGTATGTGTCCCACAGCTAAGCCAATCCACAGGGGATCATATATATGATCCAAAGCCTGCTGTATCAAGCCAATGGCCCATCTAGACCAGCATCCTGGTCTCACAGGGGCTAACCAGATGCCTGTGGGAAGCCTGCAAAAGCCCTCTACCCACCTGAGATTCCTAGAAACAAGTATTCAGAGACAATCTTTTACAGTCCTGGTGGACCACATGTTCTCCATGCCTCATTTAGGGCTAGTGGGAAGGCCTGAGAATACAATTGTCAGAACTCTACATAAATGTGCTGTCTGGCCTTAATCACTCTATGTTTCATTGTATCCAATTCCTTTCCAACCTATGTATGCGACTGTTAAGGAAAATGTAACTTTAACAAACATACCACTGCCATATCAGGTTTTTTTCTGGGCAAACAGATCAGGAGGCAACTTCACCGCTCTAGCAAATGTATTATTCATCCTTTTTTTAAAAAACACACACCATATTTAATAAGCAACACATTATTGCCATTGAATTATTCATTTTATTGCACATTCACCACATCCATTTCTGGTTCGGAATTGACTGCCAGAGCAGAGGTAAGAGCAGTGATGTGAAATTGTTTATCCACATTATGCAGGAATAACAAATACTTGAGGGGATGAGTTGTTTGAGCAAACGTTAAAAAAAATAATGCAAGCACCTTCTTACCAACGTATAACGTTATCAAGACATTGGCCCTGACCCACAAATGTTCACACACAGCATCCTGCCCTCCGTCCAAGACAAAAGGCTATAGGTAACAGAGAGGCACATTTGGGTGAAGAGAGAAATCTGTGCCCTTGCACAATGCAATGCAGAGGTGCATCATGTGGGCATACGGGCTAGGCATGCAGCTCCCCATTCAGCAAGAAAACAGATCTATGCAAATCACTTCTGTGGGCTTATCTCCCTAGCTAGATCAGAGCATGAACCTGTAACTAAGCAAGGGTATTTGAATGCATTATTTGTAGGAAGCTTTGGAGAGGGGCTGCTACTCAACAGCAGAACATGTGCTTAGCTCTCATAGGACCCAGGTTCTGTTTCCAGCAGCAAGAGTGGTGCAATAAAGTTGCAGGGCCTCTGCCAGAAACCATGAAGAGTCTGTGCACAACTTGCACAGTCTGTGCACAACTTGGCACAGTTGATGGTGCTGGCCTAAACAGACCAATGGGTTAACTGAAGCGATACGGTCCATGGGGACAATTTGCAAATCTTGGGTGGCATTCAGGATTGTAGGCAGTCCTATCTCTCCTCTTGCAATGGCTTCTGGCAGCTAGTGGAGAAATGTGTGATATATGCTGCTCATCCCACCCTGAGGATAAAGTCTCAGTGATGAAATGGCCAATACAGTCATTATCTTCAAGGAATTGTTTGTATGAGCAGAGCCTGCTTTTGCCTTGTCAAATATAGTAGACTGTGTATTCAGTGCACATGCATCTGATATGCTTTGCCAGAAACAGGACCTCTTGAGTACCACAGATCACAGAGACTACCTGCTAACACGAAAGAGTTGGCTGATGGTCGTCATCAGGCACGAGGGTTTCATTGAAAATATGCCTGATATCTATGTGTATTGTTATAGGTTTGGGAGGTTCAGTCTGGATTATTCTGTTGTTGTTGTTGTTGTTGTTTAGTCGTTTAGTCCTGTTCGACTCTTCATGACCCCATGGACCATAGCACGCCAGGCACTTCTGTCTTCCACTGCCTCCCGCAGTTTGGTCAGACTCATGCTGGTAGCTTCGAGAACACTATCCAACCATCTCGTCCTCTGTCGTCCCCTTCTCCTTGTGCCCTCCATCTTTCCCAACATCAGGGTCTTTTCCAGGGAGTCTTCTCTTCTCATGAGGTGGCCAAAGTATTGGAGCCTCAGCTTGAGGATCTGTCCTTCCAGTGAGCACTCAGGGCTGATTTCCTTCAGAATGGATAGGTTTGATCTTCTTCCAGTCCATGGGACTCTCAAGAGTCTCCTCCAGCACCATAATTCAAAAGCATCAATTCTTCAGTGATCAGCCTTGAGTCCTTTCCAAACATGAGATTCTTTGACTGTGAAGGTAGAAGCTACAAGATGAAATCTGGTAAAGCAGTCAGTCCATATCCAGGAATACATCCCTCTTTTTCTTTTTCTTTTTTGCAAGAGGACAGCAGCCATTTCAGGCTCTGTGAACTCACATTGATCTCCTCTTGAAAAAAGTGCCACAGCATCCCAAAACACACAGGCCATTTCCACACACAGCGCTCCTATAGTCTCTCTGCGCTCCTTTCTTTATGTGGAGGCACAAAGCTACACTTTTCACACTTTGGAGGATTAAGAGAGGATGAACATGCAGATATTACCCATGCCGTGAAGATGCCCAGTAAAAACAGTATCTCTCTGGTAGGTTTATCCACCCCACTTTCTCCCCCTGTAATATTTAGAATCATTAACTTCACAATGCAGCACCCCTGCCTCTGGTAGACAATCATGTAGTCTGAAGGCAAGGAAACTCAGAAAGAAAATGAATGCTGGGAAAGGGCCATAGCTCATTGACAGAGGGTATGCTTTGTGTGCAAAAAAAACCCCCAGGCTTGGTTCCCTGAATCTCCAGTCAGGGCATGGAAAGGCTCTTGTTTAAAATGCACTGTTCTTCCACCTTAGGCCCCCCTGATGTTTTTGGACTCAAACTCCCATCATCGCCAGTCAGCATAGCCAATGGTCAAGTATGATGGGATCAGTCATCCAACAACATTTGGATGGCCAAGGTTGAAAAACACTGTAGACATGTGAGAACATTGTCAACAACAATTTGACCCAATTTAAGGCAGCTTTCTGCATCCTTTGAGACGAGTGTACCTAAGTAATATTACAGAAGGAATGGTCAGAAGTAACTTCTGCTCACACATTGATTTTATTCCCAGCTAGGTCTGTGTCTAAAGGCCACAGAAAACACATTTCATGATTTTACTGTTTTAAGAGTGCACAATTACTGCATGTTATGTGTGAATGCAACAAACAAGTTTGCAAGCACGGGTCTCATAAAGCTACTCTTCTCACCATGTCAATGTTAATTTCAGCTCCCTGTTACATAGAATCATAGAACTGTAGAGTTGGATGCAGCCACAAAGGCCATCTGCAATGCATGAATCTTTTTGCCCAATGTGGGGCTCGAACCACATGGAACCTGAGATTATCATACTCTACCAACTGAGCTGAGTTTATGCATACTGGCAAACCTACATTTGCTTCTACATAACACATGAAAAGGCTCTGAAAAGCATGTTTCCTTCATCTGCTCTTGATTGTAGCAGGTTCCATAGCGTTTTTGACCGCAGCAGATGTTGAAATACTCTTCCTTTTCGCTGCAAAGGGCATCTGCTTTCTTTGCTTGTCAAAGCTCTTGGAGCTGCTCACAGAGCTTCCTAAAATATACATGTAATAATAGCATGGCCCCACTGCACGAACATTAACCTGACCATTTGAAGTATTCCCCTCTCCTAATTGACTTACATAAATTTGGCCAAAGCAGCCTTTTTTGCTAAGTAATTACCTTTGGAGCATCTTGCTGATTACATTTTAAATTCTTAGAAACCCATCAGCCTGTCTTCTGACTCACACTTGCCATTCTGATGTATTACAGCCATCCATCACCCTGACATCCTCCCACTGATGACAACTTCCTCCAAGCTTGTAGCCAGAGAGATCCATTGTGGCTTTTCATTTAACCCCCGCCCCCCATTGTAAATGAGCTGGAACTAATTAGGCCTCCCTCATTCATCTAAGCATGTCCCTCTGTGGATGTCTGTGTTATCAACAACTGTTTTGTGAATGACCACTGTTAATCATGTAATTATCACAGTCTGTGTTTTTCTGCATTTCATTTCCTTCTGACCTCATGGTAACTCAGGATGGCACTTCAAGCATCTGATGAAGTGGGTTGCAGTCCATGAAAGCTTATTCTGCAATAAATTTGGTTGCTCTTAAGATGCTGTAGGGCTCTTTGTTCTTTTTGCTGCAGCCTATGGATAACGCCAAGAAACAGCAACGAACCTCAGCAGCTTCCAGGTGTCCTGAGACCTAAATCAGTGAGAAATTAAACAAGTAGAACCTGCAACAAAATGAAAACATTTTAACAAGCACAAGTCGCAGCAGCCAAACATAAATTCATGAGGTGGCAGCCCCTCTAAATCATTCCAAAGGCTTTCCTGAAAAGCCACGTTCTGGCTGCCCATCGGAAGACCAGCAAGGAGGTAGATCTGTGGGCCGGCCCTACTGTTAGGCAGAGTGAGAAAGCTACCGCAGGCAGTTGATTTTTTGGTTGTAATTAGAAATGGTAATTTTATAGATCGTTAATTTTTTATTATTGCAATTTTTTTACTGCCAGGGAAGGAGGGAGAGAGGGGCAGGTGGGATTTTCTGCCTCAGGTACCAAAATAACTTGGCAGGCCTTGAACTCTATGCCCCTTGGCTGGGGTGAGAGTGTGTAGGGATAGCAATTGTTAATCCATCTCAGGCAGCAAAATATCTTGGGCTGGTCCTGGCTTTTCCCAAACAAGGTGCTCAAGCAGAAAGATCCTGTCACACATTCCCACTCACCTGACTTTAAACACTGAGAGGACAGTTAACTGGGCCTGCACTGTTGAACAAAGAGTCCTAGCAGCAACACACACACCCCCTGCCAGAGGCACTGCATTTGGCAAAATGGCCACGAGGTCAAGGAGGTTTGGGATTGGTCACACCGCTGCCTCACCTCACCCCATCCCCATCCTGGTAAACATTGCTTCTGGCATTCTGCCTTCCCCAAATGCACTACAGATGGATCCACGCACCACTGTTTGTTCCAGTGAGGGAACTTCCTATTCTAAGCCACATTCGTCACACACAGGGCTGTCTCCGTTCCGCTGCAGTTTGGCTTCCAACAAAAAAACTACAACTCACTTTTTGCAGTCATGGAATTTTACGCAGTTAATTACATTATCATTATGTTATTCCACACTGTTCCTTTCAGTGCAAAGGAAACACAATGCAAATGGCGAAGGAGTCATCAGTTATGCCTGTGGACTGAAAATAACAACAGCAGCAAATACAGATTGGATTCATCAGGTTGATTTCCATTCTGGACAAGGGATGACTAAGCAGACATTGGCAATTTTTACTCTCATTTCTGTTAGAGTTCTCCAACACCCCTTGTTGCAGTAAGCATGTACAGTATGTGGAGGGAAGGGATACATCCTATAATAATAATATTTTTTATTATTATTTATACCCCGCCCTTCCCAGTTTAGAACCGGGCTCACGTCAGCTAACAGCAAATATAAAACATTGATTAAAATGTGACTTAAAAACAGCATAAAATACAACATAAAATGCAGTGTCAATATCAATAAAATTCAAAAATTCAGGCGTAATTGGGGGGGCAGGGGGGAAAACCCAGTCAGTAGACATCAAATGATCACCAGGACTAACTGGCCAAGTTGGTCCTACTAGAGCCAGCAAGGAGACCAGGGAAGAATTTAAAAGTGGGGTCCCAGAAAGGGTTTCTTTATAGAAGAGGAAAGGGGGAAAGGGAATAGAGGATCAGGCTAATTCAAACTGAAGGCAGAATAGCTCTGTCTCACAGGCCCTGCAGAAGGAGATCAAGTCCTGCAGGGCCTTAGTCTCATGGGACAGAGCATTCCACCAGGTCGGAGCCATCACTGAAAAAGCCCTGGCCCTGGTCTGGCTTCCTTAGGGCCCCGGACCTTCAAGCTATTATTATTCATGGACCTTAAGGTCTCTGCAGGACATACCAGGAGAACTAGGGAACTTCAGCCAGCCAGAGGCTCCACAAGCTATATACCAAAGTGTTTAGGCCTGCATGTCTGGCCTTCATCCTTTTACAGATGAACAGCAGAACTACTGCAGGAAACACGGATGTCATACTCCTGCTGCTATGGCAAACATGACAGTTGGTACATGAAGTACGATGCAGGGGTGGAGGAAGGGGGTGTGCCACCCTGGGTGCCACCACTGAGGGGGGTGACAAAATGCTGGGCAGCACTCACCATGGGACTTGCAGCGCACCCAAGCCACGTGTCTCTTCTGGGAGTGACGTGGTAGCTTGGGTGCCCGCAGGCTCCGCGTTGCCCCAAACAGTCCGCCCACTGCCTCCCCCTCAACTGTAGGGTGGCTGAGTGGGAGGAGGCAGGCAGACTCCTCAGAGGCCTGTGGAGCGTCCGGGCCTGGCTCGCTCCAGGCACCCGATCGGCTTGCTCCGCCGCTGGTACGATGCAGCTCCAAGTCATGTCAGTATTGTGAACAAGGCTTGCATAACCACCAAGTGTCCCCCCCCCCAAAGGGACATTCTGTTTTTCATGTGTGATTGTGGCACCCATTTTGGGTGCCGCACTCTCACATGCTCTCGTGCCGCAATCTCACTCTGAAAAGAACACTTTTGGGGGCCTACAATCTCACGTGGCACCCAAAAACATGAGTTTTGGGGCCCTGCATGAGATTTCGCCCCCCAAAGTGCTTTTTTCAGGGTGAGATCATAGCGCAGGTCATTTGACTCGCCCAAGAGTGCATCCCGGAAGACGCGTACCCCAGTTTTTTATCTGAAAAAGTTGGAGGGTATGAGCTTGCTGTACTCAGGGGAAATACTGAAGCAGGCCGAAAATTTGGATCTGTGATTTGCATAACATATGAAGCAATGTTGAAGGTTTCATAGACCTCTATTTCAAAATGGACTTGTGCAACTGCTGGTGATTTTCCTCTTGTATCCAATATTCCAGCTAAAGAATTATTGCTTTCATCAACAAGGCTCAAGGATGATCAAAATGAACAGCATGAAGAACAATTTTTTGTTTTCTTTGATTACAGGAGACAAAGAGTATTTGCTGCCTTTTGCCTAACAGCAATGACAGCTTTTAATTAAACACGGTTTGGTGGTGGGGGAGGCAGTATCCATGAAACTGGAAGTAATGTGTGAAAGGTAATCTGAGTGTGCCTCAAATTTACGTACAACCATTTGCCTTAAACTATGTCCTTACTGTTAATTTGTTACTGTCCCTTTAAGTAAAAACCAAGTACAACTCTGGGAAAAGAGTGAAAAGGAACAGAATTCCGGCACCATTACAGAGGAATTCTATCACAGAATTCAGAGAATTAAAGAGCCTTGTGTGAACTGAAGGATGCCGCTGGATACAACCCATATAATTTAAATGTCCACTCCTGTGAGTCAGAGAACTAATCCCTATAAAAACAGGGTTGAGCATGCAGGCTTTGACAGGTTGCTAAAGATAGCATGAAGGCCACAGGTGTTGCTTCCTTGGAGATCTATTCCTAGATTCTTTATCTTCCTTCAACATCTCCTAGGGGTTTATAGGCTGCTTTGCTCACCCAGGAAATAAGAGCTAGCTCCTAGAGTTCCTCGCAGTAAATCTATCAACAGCATTTGAAGGTTGGAGGATGGAAGGTCATAAGTGTATTAGGGCACGGTAAACCTGACAGTGTTTCTGAGACCTCACTACTGGCCATTTTATGAACCACCAGGGGTTAGATAGTTGGCCAGCAATATAAGACAATTTTATCCAGGAGTCTAAGAATTGTTTTTTCACCCATTAAGAATATGACTTGTAAAGGTGATAGAGAGATAGAGAGATAGAGAGATAGAGAGATAGAGAGATAGAGAGATAGATAGAGAGATAGATAGATGATAGATAGATAGATAGATAGATAGATAGATAGATAGATAGATAGGATAGAGTTGGAAAGGACTCCTTTGGTAAAACCCCTTGCAATTCAGGAATCTCAGCTAAAGCATCCATGACTGATGGCCATCCAACCTCTGCTTAAATACCGTCAAGGAAGGGGAGCCCACAACCTCCCAAGGGAGACTGCCCCACTGTCAAACAGCTCTTACTGTCAGAAGCTTTTTCCTGATATTTAGTCAGAATCTCCTTTCTGGCAACTTAAATCCATTGGTTCAAGTCCTACCCTACAGGGCAAGATAAAACCAGTGGCGTAGCGTGGGGGGTGCAGGGGGGGCCGTCCGCACCGGGCGCAACATCTGGGGGGGCGTGCTCGCACTCTCAGCTCTCTGCCCCTACCTGGCTCACTCACTCTCTCTCACTGCAGTGCTGGCTGTGCGAATCCGATCCGAGCCGCCAGGTCGCCGCCCACTGTGGAGGGGGTGGGTGCCAGGCGTGCGGTGCGGAGAGAGAGTGAGGAACTATCTGGGGGAGGGACAGTGCAGCGGCCGCCTAGCGCAGCGCTGAGCGCGGGAGAGAACCACACCAGACCAGACCAGGCAGCGGCAAGAAGAAGCTGGCAGCGGCGGCAGGTTAGGGGTTAGGGGGCGCAAATTACTTGCCTTGCCCCGGGTGCTGACAACCCACGCTACACCGCTGGATAAAACAAGCTTGTTCCCTCTTCCATGTGACAGCCCTTATGATAGCCATCTTCAAATATCTCATCACCTCTCAGTCTCCTCTTTCTCAGGCAAAACATACCCAGCTCCTTCAAATGTTCCTCATAAGGAACAGTTCCAGACCCTTGATCATATCGGTCACCCACCTCTGCATGCATTCCAGCTTGTCAACATCCTTCTTAAATTGTGGTGCCCAGAACTGGACACAATATAACCAAGGCAGAATAGAGTGGTACTATCACTTGATCTGGACATAAATACATAAAGTCAAGCTGAGCCAAACTACTGCGTAGTATGAGTGCATGAGTATGCAGGTTCACAGAGGGGAGATCACAGGTGCTTTGCTTGTCCATAGTCATTTTGCATGGCATCTGAACCTTGGCTCATAGTTTAGCTCTCTCCAAACTAACCAAGAGATGTAACCAAGGTTTTCCTTTGGTTTAGGACTCATGGTTTCTCCAAGATAGTTAAGCCATGAGCCTGGCTTAGATGACACCCTAAACTGTGTCTTAGCTCAGCAGAGCATCCAAATGAGTGGGGAATAGCAAAGCTATTGCAACCTTTTCCCCGGAACTTGCACATTTCCTCATTTGCACAAAGCCGCAGTTTGACATGTCTTATATTTCCACAAGTTCTCAGTCTAAATATAATTTTGTACATTGGGGTTGGCAAAGCACAGCCCATGGGTTGCACCCACCTTATGTCTCAGTCAAGCACCATCAATCAGGCTGCATAAACTAGCTCTCAGTTGCATTATTATAATAGTGATCTATCTTCCAATCTTTCTTTCTCTCTTGTTGAGGAGGCAGGAGTTTTTATGTGGTGCAACAGCTACCTCTGCAAATGGAATTGCTAATGAGCAACCAAGTGGTAGAGTTTGTCCTTGTTCTAGTGACCTAAAGAAAAGAAAAAAAGAAAAAGGAGTGCAAACACTAGAAAGGAAAAGTGCTATGCTCTAATGAAAGTCAGGAGATTAAAGTACAAGACTTCATTTAAGCTCTTGATGTATTTCATTTGTCAAGTGTATTGGCACACTCCAGAATAATTTTTCATCCTCTGCTGTCAGATTTCCTATACTGGAGGAACAGTATAGGTCTTATCTCAGCCTGTTTAATTGAACAGAATACAACAAGGATAGCCCAATACATTTTGTCTATATAGACTAACAACAGATTGGGACAAAGGGTGCTTCATTTGTCTGAGCTTGATGCAATACCAGTAGCATTAATACTTCAGTAATCTCTCCATTGAGCCGGAGCCAAGGAAAACTCAAGATTTTATCTCTGAAATTGTTATATCAAGCTCTGCAATGTCTGCCCTGTTATGCCAAGGATCCTGCTTGGTGCATTTATTTTCTAGTGTATAACCAATAAATATATTCCACTCACTAGATTTCTGAGAGAACACAAAAATAATATTCTGTTGCCACCTTCATTTCAAGGTGTCTCTTTCCTTCCCCCCTTTTTAAAGTTTGGTTACATTTGACTACATTGTAATGGATTAAAAATAGTTCACTCCTTAAATTCTAATTGTGCACATCTGGTCAGAAATAATCCCAACAAGGGTCACTTTCAGGAAAGGGAGTATAGTCATACCTCGGAAGTTGAACGGAATCCGTTCCGGAAGTCCGTTCCACTTCCTTTTTTTAAAAAAAAAAATCATTTTGATTGATTTTTCAAAAAAAAAAAAATCCGATTAATATATCCAATCACTTCCAAAACATTTGGAATCCAAGACATGGTTTCTGATTGGCTGCAGGAAGCTCATGCAGCCAATTGGAAGCTACGGAACCCACGTTGGACGTTCGAGTCCCAAAGAACATTCGCAAACCGGAACACTCACTTCCAGGTTTGCGGTGTTTGGAAGCCAAAACATTTGACTTACAAGTCATTTGACTTCCAAGATACAACTGTATAGAATTGTAGCATAAATAGGAGTGCCAACTTGAATAAAATATTGGGGGGAGGTGAGCACCACCCCACATAATCATGTTGCACACACACCATTTGAATGGCAATGCCCATCAACTTGGGGGGGCAGCCCCCTCAAATATTTTATTGGGGGGGTCAAATATTTTATTGGGGGGACCTTGGCCCCTAGGAGTTGGTTACTATGAGTATAAAAGACTATGGGATGACAGGCAGGGAATGACCCTTGTTAAGTACAGTGGTACCTCAGGTTACATACGCTTCAGGTTACATACGCTTCAGGTTACAGACTCCACTAACCCAGAAATAGTGCTTCAGGTTAAGACCTTTGCTTCAGGATGAGAACAGAAATCGTGCTCCGGCGGTGCAGCAGCAGCAGGAAGCCCCATTAGCTAAAGTGGTGCTTCAGGTTAAGAACAGTTGCAGGTTAAGAACGGACCTCCGGAACGAATTAAGTACTTAACCCAAGGTACCACTGTAATTGTTTTATTCACAATTAGAGAATGCCTGTGTGTATTGCTGAAAAGGGTTTAACTGGAAGATTCCATTGAAGCTTAAGTAATGGTCTCTGTGCTTTAGCTGGCTCATAATTCTCTGTCGTGTTCCTGACTTAGATCACATGGAAGAGACAGGATTGCACTCTGTGCATATGTTAATATGTGGGCCTGCAGTTCAAAAACACATCAAAGTGCAAGTAGATAAATAGGTACCTCTGGTGGGAAGGTAAACGGTGTTTCCATGCGCTGCTCTGGTTTGCCAGAAGCCGCTTAGTCATGCTGGCCACATGACCCGGAAGCTGTACACCGGCTCCCTGGGCCAGTAAAGCGAGATGAGCGCCGCAACCCCAGAGTCGTCTGCAACTGGACCTAATGGTCAGGGTCCCTTTACCTTTACCTTTATTTCTCTGAATGCCCCAGAGGAAACAAGGAGGTGTAAATGATGAAGCTTTCCAGGAGCACAGAACCTCAGACTGCAATGGAGGCTAGAAGGCGGGGAGGGGGAGAGAGTTTTGATCTCAATCCTGTTTAAAGTTATTTCAAGAGGCTGAACCTATGCTGGATATGTGCAAGATATTGAACAACTGTTTGGGTATATCATTTACTGTTTTTTGGTTCTGTTTTGAAGAAAGTTCTGCAAGAAAAGCTTGAACCAAATCTATGGGAATGGACAATGTTTTATTCCGAAAGGAGTCAGTTTTTATGCATCCAGTCACTTCAAGCTGCACAGTATTCCTTTCTGCAATAACCCTTGTCTGAAGCCCCAGAATTCAGCTGTTGGTCAGACAATGCAGAGCTGAACAGCCCAATGGTCAATCTCTGTATAATACATCTTCGTATGTTCCTGTGTTCCAATCCCAGGCACTCTTGTCCCCCTTGTCCCTGACATGTCTGGCTCATAATGGCAAGTGAAGTAGAGCTGTACATTGTCTATTGAATACATTTTGCCATACTGAACCACCATGGTCCCATCCCATGCCATCTCCTAGCCATGGCCCCAAATATCCATAAAAAACAAAAGCCCATCTGAAACTTTTGTGCAGTGACTTTTTATGACTGTCTCGTGTCTGTTATCATGGGAAATTTACTGCATCCTCCTGAAGAGATAAATCTTCCAGGATGTGGTTGACCTCATGTGCACAACAGAACAGTCAAAAGAAAAGCTAGCAATTGTCAGTGGCTCCAAAGTTCGAGCCAGGAACTTCATGAGCTAGGCCTGGAAACTGAACTGGTTAGCTATGGTTTGGGCACAGAAAGGAACAGGGGGCTGCAATATGAGCACCTGCCATCAGCAGGCAATATTAAGCTTATGGATTGGCCTAGCCTGGTAAAAATAGTAAGAGATGGGCCAATTTGCTCTCAACATATAGGGCTCCAGCTCCCAATTCAGGCCACTGTGGAGTGTCCCAGCCAAGCTTCTGGCATGGCTCTAAAAATGAGGAAAATAATGAGTCCCTTTACTACATCAGCAATAAATGTGAGTGGCTGGCCTGAGTCAGCTATTTATTGTTGCATGTGAAGGCATATATTTGCTTAGTGATTAAATATGAAGCTTGTTTCATAGGCCTGTAAAAAGCAGCAACACTTATCACGTAAAACACTTAACCTCTGTTTTCGTCGTGGAGCAATTATGTCTGTAGCTGAGGGACAGAGAACCAATTTAACCACGATCACAGCAGCAGTCACAGAGCAGAATAGGGAACAGACGTCAGCAGTAGCAGATAGCATAGAGGCACAGCAACACTCACCTGACCTATTGACAGGGGTGTTGCTGCTGCTCAGGAGAGAGCGGAGGTTGGTGGGGTACACAGTCTTGCCCTTCCCCATCTCCCTCCCAGTAAGTAGTAGCGACTCAGCTGTCAGGACGGAAGGGATGCTGCAGCCCCATCACACCTCCTGCTAATAGAAGCCAAATCTCTTCTCTCTTAAGATCCGTCCCACACCCTCCAACATGCTGAGTCCCCAAACCAAGATGAATGTCTTCCTATCCGTGTTCCCACACGAGTCATGTGACCCGCACAAGATCATGGAACCCAAAAGACACACTTTTTCAGGGCAGCGATCTCATGGCGTCCAAAAACGCATTTTGGGCCGTGTGAGATCATGGCCTCAAAAAAAGTGCCTTATCTGGGGCAAGATCTCGGGGCAAAATTGCATGATGTCATACTGCCCAAAATGGCTGCCATGCTCAGAAAAAGTGGGATGTATGACTTACAGGGTATGTGTCCGCATCACAGTCCTGCTACGGTTGCCAAGTGATGTTCTTCCATCAGAATGAAACATGGTCTGTCTGTCGTGGGGCATCTCCACACTGTGGCAATTTCAAACCCATCTCCCACACTTTATTTATTATGAATTATTACAGCAACATATTAATGAAGTATTGAAATCAGCTTAAACTGTTTACATTAGGAAACCAGTGTAGAAAGTAAACCAATGCCAAATGGAAACCAAAATGGGGACTCTCAAATATAAACAGCTATTGCAACGCTACCCTAAAACTGCCTCTGAGATCAGGCACTGGCTGTGGTTCCCAGCTAGGCTGCCCCTGGCTACCCTCCTTGCTGAGCCTCCAGCTGACAGTTTGAGTGGTGAGTGCGAAGCAATGACAGCTTCTGAATGGCAACCAAACATGCCTCCCATCCACAGCAGCTTCCCACCATTTTCATTTCCCCGAAATGTCATACCTCAGCTCTCTTGGCCTGGGCCTGGGTGACTTATTTTGGAGGGCAGCCATTGCAGATGGGAACCAAGACTAACTTCCTTTCAAAAGGCACCACCACCCACCCACCATGATAACGTTGTCTAGGGTCTCAGTGCGAAAGGTGGTAAGAAAATGTGTGACTATATGACAGGGTGTTGGGCAGTGGGGGCCCATCAGCACCCTCATTCTAAGGGCCCCCTGAAGTCTGGCTGTGGTCCAGCATGGCAGACAGAGATTTAATCAAATTAAAACATCAGTCAGACATCAGTCTTTCTTCTCCCCATCAAGCATCGGGTAGGCTGTTCACCCTTTTATTTTTTTAAAGGTGCCACATATACATATATCAATTTGTACATTTATCATGTGTCTTGTTTTTTAAAAAGCTGGTAACATTTTTTAAAAGCTGCATAGCTGCTCTTGGAATTAGCTTGTGCAACTGGGCTGGTGATAATATAGGCACTAGCCAATCAGCACTGTTCACAGATGGCTCTTCCTACAAACTTGTAAATATTATTATTATTTAGAATTTGACCCTGAAAAAAGGGGGGAAACCATTTGTACTTAATGCAGCAAAAGTGCTTCCAAACCAGCCCCACTGCTGAACAAAAGTTAAATTGATCACCCTGTTTTTTTGCCACGCAGCTCTGCAGATCTCTATGACAATTTGCCCAAAGCCTTAATGGGTCACATCAGGCCATTGACTGGGAATAGTCCTTCCTCTAAAACCCACAGTGTGATAGCTTTGTAGATTTTAAACTTGTGATGCTGTCAAATAAGCGCTCAAGGTTCCTTGCTGCTCCTCTGCCTCCCCAAAGAACTCAATTCTCAGAGTAATGCACCAGGGTAATAATTTAATTCTACAGCGAACAAAAGCAGTCATACAGAAAATTAAAATGTTTCCCTCCCTCTCCCCTCGAAACCAGCAACAACAGAACAAGGTTGCATCAATACTAGCTCAAGAGCAGAAAAGCACTTCAGTGCTTTAGCCTCGGCTGTTCTTTTCATTCAGCCTATTGGTGACGTCAGTCTGGCACTCATAAAATCCTAATTAGCATATCACCTTGTGCGTTGGAATGTACAAGTGGAGCAGTTCCTGATTCTCTCTGGCATGCTAGCTAAAAGAGATTAAGAATCATAAAAAATCCTCTGCGCTTCACGCAGTGACAACAGCCCAACGAGGCTAACATATAAAAAAAATCCTGACATGATCCTCCAAGGGGATCAAGATAAAATGTAAGCGTTCCAGTTTCTGAACTACATTTAGTTGAGCCTGGTTCTGGGATTTCCTACCATACTTCTAGATGCCTGCATCCAAGCAGCAAGTCTGCCCACATCAAGAGCCAGGGTGGTGTAGTGATTAAAGCGTCCGACTAGGAGCTGGGTTCAAATCTGCACCCGGCCATAAAGCTCACTGGGTGACATTGGGCAAGTCACTGTCTTCTCTCAGCCTAACCTACCTAACAGGGTTGTTGTGGAGATTAAATGAGACGAGGGGAACCACGTACACCACCTTGAGCTCCTTGGCAGAAAGATACCTACAGCACCCAGCTGTCATGATAGGCCACCCACTCCCTTCATGTGCGGATGGGGCAGCTGTGGAATCTGTCAAGATCAGTAAAATTAATTCTCAAATTTCATATGTTGAAAGGAGCTCTTGGCAAAGCAGATTGGCTGCGTTCTATCTGTGTATGTGGGATGTGTACTGAGTGCTAATATGCCTTCTAGCTTTCCAGACTGCACTGGGGGAAAGCGCCAGGCCTAGCAATCTAAGAGTGAAAATTTTCAATCTGGACTCTTAACACAAACAGCTCTGTCACTAAGCGCCCAGACATTGCAAGAAAAAGTTGGCCTTCATCTAGCAAAGGGCCATTATTAATAGTTCTTCCACACTGCCAATCTTTTTTTATGGTGATTCATCAAAATAAGATGTGTCCTTCAGCTTCTTCCCAGGCTCCGGAATGATAAGATGTTTTATTGTCCTGAGAGTTTAAAAAACAGTCAAAAGTGCCAGCAGCCATAACATTCAGATAACTCACTCCAGGAAGGAAGGAAGTTATGTTCAACACGATCCTCCCATTTTCAGGTTATTTTTCAGTGTCTCTCCTCTGAGAACCAACTTAACCTGACAACCAAGACAGGAAAAATAACACACACAAACAAACGTACCTTTCCCCATCTTCTATCTAGAATTGATTCAATAAATTTATCATTTCCCAAATTCCCCTGAACAAATTATTAATGAAAAAAGAATGAAGATGTAAAAAAAATCAAATCAGTAACATCTTGCTTTGTGGGAAAAGTTTTTACACCTTTACTGAGCGTCAAAGTTGCTGCTTTTCTGGCTCCACCAATGAGGACAATATCTAGCCTCTCACCACCAACATCATTCGAACAAGTTATTTCAGTTAGTTTAATTGAATGGTTTTTATTTTGTCAATTTCCTGACATTTATACATATTTGTGAAGGCTGGTTGGTGCACTTTGCGAAGGGCTGAGGCCTCTGGGAATTTGCCTCCATCAGAAAATCAGATCTATGGGCTGTGAAGACATGCCAGTTGAAGGAATAATAATAATAATAATAATAATAATAATAATAATTTATTTATTTATTATTTATACCCTGCCCACCTGGCTAGGTTTCCCCAGCCACTCTGAGCGGCTTTCAACAGAAACAAGATGGCTAAAAGGGTACAGTATCCTAGGGACACAACTGAGAGCTCAAATTAAAGCATGAATAATGGACAGCAGTATGAAAATATATGACAGGTAGCAGGTCAAATTGAACAGTATCTGACAGACGACTTGCAAAAGAATTTAGTACATTTTATATTTCTCTTAAGAGTAGGGGCTGCTGACCCTCCTTGCTGCATTGACCAATCCCACTTAGCCCTTAGCCCTTCCTCCACACCTGACCAGCCTCCCTTTACACTTCAACCCCCACTTATCCCACCACAGCTTGACCCAGAGGTGAGAGGCTTCCCCCACTCCATTAAACAGCTTGGCTGGACCTGCCTGCTGTTACCCGTTCTGATATTAAATTTCAATGCCAAATTCAGACATCAAACCCTGATATCAAAATCCTAACTGTGCAATTTTGACACATTTTCCTTTCGTCTCTCGTTTAAAACATCATCTTCTTGTCTCCTGTTGCCTCGGGAGCCATCCAATCAAACCGACCAACCTAAAGGATGCTTAAACTTGGCAAACTCAGATTTAAGTAAAGAGCATGGTTTCATGACCAAAACAATAAAGATCTTGTTGACTTTAACACTCTTGCCTAACCGATGAGTTACAGTCCTGTCCTTTATTTAGCTGCTTAAAAGAAAGGCTCTTTTATTGAGACATTGTAATAGTGTGTGTTAATGTGCTTGTGTTGTGTTGAACAGAAAGAGAATTAAATGAAAACAAAGGAGTAATCAAGGTTGCTACATAACAAATAGCTGCTGACCGCTACGAAATTCTCAACAAAGAAATGAAATAGTTTTGAGGATCCCTAGCAGATGCATCAAACCTACGGACAGGAGAAAACATTGAATATGCTGCTTGTTACTATTACAGCAACATTAATCATCTACTACACCAGCTCATTGATTGTGACCTTCAACAGAGGCCAGGACATCAAAGATACTCATTTTGTTAGATTAGCAATGTTACATCTTGTAGAAGCATGCTGAGATTGTCGTTATTCTCTTGGTTCTGTGTTTTAATTAAAGGTGTTCCTTCACCTGGGTAAGAACAAGTAGTGTAGAAGTAAATTCTTACCACACACCTAAAAAGAACTATGTTTCCTTCTGAATATACATTTGAATTAGCTGCATAATAAAACTCAATTAAATAGACATATTTGCACATCGAAAATCAGTCCCTGCACCTTTCCTTGTTACTTATGTACTCGTAGTAATAACCTGCCCTTCAGCAAATGATCCCAGGATGTGTTACAAAATATCACAGTTAAAACAAATGTAAATTCTGTATGTAAATAAATGTAAATAAAATTGTACTGTTAAACCACAAAATTAAACCAATAATGAAGTTGACAAAACAGAAGAGCAATGCATTAAGAGGGAACCCACTCAGCCAAAGGCCTGCGCAAAGAGGTACATTTTGACCCATGATTGAAAAGCATACAGTGATAACACAAGACACGCCTTGGAAGGGAGAGCGTTCTACAACCTTGGGGCCACCACAAAGAAATCCCTTAGAATGTAGCTCAAAAGACATATGAATCAGCTGTTCTGTATCTGAAAAAAGTAATGTCAAGCTCATCTGCCGTCTTAGTTACCTATATTTAGGCGCCAGGCAAAAATATTCCTCTTATCCCAGGCCTTTGGCCAATTAAACAATCTATGGCCTTTATGTGTTGGTGGGGAGTATTGTTTTTGTTTGTTGTGGTGGTATTTGTGTGGGTTTATGTTGTAAACTGCGCTGTAATCTATGGGTGAAGAGCAGTATAGAAATTTGATTAATAATAACAACAACAACAACAACAACAACAACAATGGCCTAGATTCTCATGAATTGTTCTCTGTACCTCACCTTACCAACAAAGGTCCATATAGTTAAAGCTATGGTTTTCCCAGTAGTGATATATGGAAGTGAGAGCTGGACCATCAAGAAGGCTGATCGCCGAAGAATTAATGGTGCTGGAGGAGATTCTTGAGAGTCCCATGGACTGCAAGAAGATCAAACCTCTCCATTCTGAAGGAAATCAGCCCTGAGTGCTCACTGGAAGGACAGATCGAGAAGCTGAGGCTCCAATACTTTGGCCACCTCATGAGAAGAGAAGACTCCCTGGAAAAGACCCTGATGTTGGGAAAGACGGAGGGCACAAGGAGAAGCGGATGACAGAGGACGAGATGGTTGGACAGTGTTCTCGAAGCTGCCAGCATTAGTTTGACCAAGCTGCGGGAGGCAGTGGAAGACAGAAGTGCCTGGCGTGCTCTGGTCCATGGGGTCACGAAGAGTCGGACACGACTAAACGACTAAACAACAAAGGTCAAGGAGATAATTATGCTCTGGAATAGAGTTGGAAGAGACCATCAGGGTCATCTAGTCCAACCCCCTGCAATGCAAGAATCTTCTGCCCAACATGGGACTTGAACCCACAACCCTGAGATTAAGAATCTCACGCTCTGCTGACTGAGCTATCCCGGCCCTCTTTGATAGTAGTTCCAACAGCATCTAATGACATCATAGCTGATCTTTGTGTTTGTGGTCTTGCATTTAGTTCCAATTTCCCATTCCTTTTAACTTCCGTACTTTCCTTGGTACTACAGAGGAATGATTCCAAGCAGACAATCGGTCCAGACATTGGTTTCCCACTGGAAGAAGAAACCAGCAGGAATGTGGTGGATGTGGGATGCCCTTGCAATCACCCCTGCAAACCAGCAGTGAGAACCAAAGGCATAGCACTGGGCCCCGTCAGTTTGGTGGGCTGGCAGGAAGGAACACAGGCAAAGGCAGCTGTAGGATCTGAACTGAGCTGAGGAGACTGGGAGCGCTTGAAACAATACTTTGCCATTTGCAATTAGAGCTGTCTGGACGTACCTTTAGGCCTGCAATACTTACATTTATTCTAGTTCTCTGGAGATCACATGGCCAAATTCTTTCTTTTAAAATTGGCTAGTCAGTAATCATGGGTAACACTTCCTCCACTCAAACTAGAATTGGGCTTTCCATAATTCCCACACACCTTTAATTTAAAAACAAACAAACAGAAAATACATCCAAAAGAAATTCTGAGCCTAATTCTGAGCCAGTGTGGTATAGTGGCTAAGAGTGGTAGACTCGTAATCTGGTGAACTGCGTTCAAAATTTCTGTTCTCATCCTGAAGCAAAGTCCTTAACCCGAGGTACTATTTCTGGGTTAGCAGAGTCTGAAGCATCTGTAACCTGAAGCATCTGTAACCCAAGGTACCACTTTACATCCTGGCAACTGGAATTTGTCAGCCCTGCCTTGGCCTTATCAGATATCTGAATCTCAAGTAATGATTTGTCACCTCGTGTAATGTTTCCACTGTAAATCACTTGGTGGGACAGAATCTGACTTTCATTGTAAACAATAGCAAACTTTCACTCTTCCTCTGTGTTACAGCGCCTGTATTATATTCTGAGGATTACACTGCTTGATCCTGATCTTGTTACCTGAAGCTACATAAAATCAGTTTTCATATTTCTTTAAATTAAGTCTTTTGTTTTGCTTTGGTTTTTTTAATAGTAATATTTGGGGGGGGGGAGGGTTAAAAAAATATATTAGCAGGAAATCTCAAGATTCTACAGACAACATCAGTCAACGGAATAATGCTCATCTCGCACGCCAGCCTGCAACAATTTGATGAGCTTGGTGCATTTCTCTCACAGTTCCTGAGCAGCCAGCAGGCTGGTGAATGCAAATGGATCCATATTAGTAGGGACAGAAGAGGTTTCCTTAGGCCAAGTCAGACCATTGATCCATCTAGCTCAATATTGTCTACTCTGACTGGCAGCTGCTCCCCGAAGTTTCAGAAAGGTGTCTTGCCTGGAGATGCCAGGGACTGAGTCTGGAACATTTTGCATGCAAAGCCTGTATTCTAACACTGAGCTACAGCCCTTCCAAGAACTCCCATTCAGAGCCAGCAATTCTAACCCAACAGCATAAATCGAGAAGACGACAAAGGTAGCAACAGCAACCTTTCCCTTAATTTCCCATCTCTAAACTGGGAATGATGTAGCCCTGAAATACCTTTTGTACGACAGGCATGCTAATGATCAGTGCTCTTTTTTTTCAGGGGGTATTCAAGGGTACGCAGTACCAGCACCCCTTGGGGGGGTTAAAAAATGAGGCACTTATTGTTAACAACTTTATGGTGAGTACCGGCACCTATTTTTCTAGGGAAAAAGCACTGGTAATGATTGCAGAAGTGCTCAGACAGATGCAGTAATAATAAGGAAAGGACTGGATGGAACATGTGCTCCCTCTTCTGGCCAGCCATGAAAATGCCTGCAGCTGGTGGCAAAATGTACCACAACATATTGCCATTTCTTTTGAGTATCATAGAACCGAAGACTTGGAAGGGACCCCAAGGGTCATCTAGTCCAACCCCCTGCAATGCAGGGATCCTATCCACAGCTGTACCCGGGTGGGTTCAAACCACCAACCTTCTGGTTAGCAGTCAGACACATTGCGCCACCTGAGCTTGAGGACTCTTTTCTATTAGGAAAGCCTTAACTCATATTTCTCAATATATTTTTATCAGTTGATCCGATATCTTGCTCTTTCCCACAGGGAATACACTGGCAAAGCAGCACCCAAAGCGATTGACCCCCTGCCCATCAACTGGTGTGATTGACAGGTGGGCATGGTTTGGGGGAAATGGCCTTGCGAGCCAAATTGGACCCCCAGGACAGAAGTTCCCCACTCTTGCTCTAGAAGAAGATGAAAACCTGGTTCACCTTATCAGTTGTTGCTGTTTTCGATGCCCAGTCTCTTGTGCCCTTTGGCAAACTCCCTTTCCCCCAACCCCACACACACACTTTGAGTGGTTGTATGGAAGTGTAGATGTCAAGTGGGATTTTGGCGACAGCTCAGAAAAGAAAGAAAAGTAAGCTGCGACCATGCCATTCGTCCTCATGGAAATCTATTTTATGGGTTTCTCAGTCTGCATCACTGGTTTTTCTCCACATGAAAGAGCCAAAGACAACATAAGCGAAAATGTCACTTGTAGTAGAAAGGAAATCTACAGGAGGAAAGGTCAGTGCACACAAAGCAGTTTGTCTCTATAGGCTGTTTTCTAAGGCTGCTTTGGGAGACAGTTGCTCTTGAACTAGAGCTGAGACAAAAAATAAATAAATCAGAAAAAAATATTTCCAAGAAATTAACCAAGAACTTTATTTCTTGTGCACCCCCTGAACCTTTAAGAGAATTTGCAGAGGGAGGGCTTGGAGAATATTTAGCAATTCAGACGCACAGTGCCAATTTTGCCACCTGTCAATAAGGCGGTGAATTTGGGGCGCGACAGTGAATGCACAGCAATATATTTGAATATTGCTGAAAGAAGCATCAGGGCTCGGCTCCTACACATTCCAGTCCTCCTCCAAGCCCATGGTTTCATTCGGTATTAAACTGAGCCAAAATTTCTCAGTAGAGAAGTTCCTTGGAGTTGTTCTTTTTGGGGGCTGTTTAAGAATTCACACCCCAGGAAGAATTGGCACAGTGCGATATCATTGACGTGACATTGCTGTTACTTATCGGGAGCAGGGCAGGGTGGCAGCAAAGTTGGGGTGGCTGAGGCACACCAGTGAGAGTGTCAGATTGGTTCCACCAAAGCACTTGTCCCTGTTAGAATTCCTGATCCATGATTGCAGTCATGGGATTTTTGTCTATCACATGACGGTGTATGTTTGGACTCCACAGAGTGGGAAGTGACGGAGACAGGATGTTTGTGTTACTGTGTTCCATGAAGTGGGACTATTGCCCTTTGTTCTTTTTCTCTTTGCTGTCTGATACTAGAGAGAGAGAGAGAGGGAGCCATGTTGCAGTGCTCTGTGTGTGTTTATATGTAAATAAAGTAGATTAGCCAAAATGCTGAGTTGCTGAGGTCTGTCAGGCAAGTTGCACAAACTCCATGGATCCCTAAGTGTGCCGGTGTTGGTTGACATCGGTCGCTATGATGTTCAGGCTGAAGAAAGCTTATGAAGCTCCCGAACGATTGACCAGTCGGGCATGTGTCTCTGCCAGAGTCCCACTCAAGTGTAGGCTGAACTCCTGACAGTCCCACACCATCCTAGCAGTGACACTGCATCCAGAAGGCCAATTCTGTGGCAGTGCCCCATCCCATTGGCCACCACTGCCACCCATACACAGGTACGGAGAGTATCTGATGAAATGCCAGCTGCCCAATTTCACCACTCACCAATAGGGTGGCGATTTATGGGAGACCATTCTCTGCACAGAATTGGGCCATTTTTCACAGCAGCAAAGGCTGACATTCAGGTGTGTTTGAAGTAATATACAAAAGAGCTTTAAGAGGCGGTTGGTTGGACTGTGAGAGAGGGTACCGCAGCAGAAACAGCTCAGAGCTGCAACAGAGATAAGAACGGAGACCTGGGAACTAACATCAAGCAACCAAGTTCAGACCCTCCAAGGGTCCCTGTTTTCCAGGGGTGTCCCTAATTTAGAGAAGCTGTCCCAGTTTCTGGTTTGATTCCGAATGTCCCACTTTTCCATAGGACATCCCTGTTTCCATCGGTGAAATGTTGGAGGTTATCTGACCCCCAAGCCATCCGAAGGCAATCCTGTATAGCGAAGGGGTTTTTTAATGTTTAATGTTGCATTATGTTTTTATATATCTTGGAAGCTGCCCACAGTGGCTGGGGCAACCCAGTCAGTAAGAGGTGTGGGGTATAAATAGTAAAATTATCGTGATGGAATGGGGTGTCCCTATTTTCTTTGGAGGGTTGTTGGAGGGTATGCAAGTTCTTCTTTGAGAAACATAGGTCCAGAACTCTAGCTGGGGGGAAAGGAGTTGTGAGGGAGAGCTGCAGAAAGAAAGGAACTCTTATTTTTGCAGCATTTCTCCCACTGCAAATTGCTCTCTCCTGACACCACTTTGCAGATTTGCAGGCCAATTAGGCTAAAGGGGGGGGGCTGACAATATACCTTTTGATTCTGTGATACTGGATGCTAGCAGTGTGTCTACCTAAGATCAGCAAGAGCCGAGTTCAAGTCCTCACTCAGATTTGTAGGCACACACATATATTGAATTACATGCCGCTCAGATGTACTGCACAGCTGCTGCCAACTTTCGCAAAGCTGTCCTTGTGAATTATAGTTTGCATCCCTAAGTATTCCTTTGTGTTTTGTTTTAATGCTGCAACTGTTGCCAACAGAATAATGTTAAGAAAATGAGAATGCTTTCTGTTTCCAGATCGTGCCGTATGATTGTCTGCTCTAATGCCTTTATAATGGAAGGCATTTTTTCATAACTTTTGCTGGTGGGAATAATTGGGTTGTGTGCAAGATTTTAAAATTTGTTATATGCAGTAGACAGGGTGGGATTTTTGCTCTTAAATATTGCACAGATTAAAGGGCCTGTTTCTGCATGAATCTGCCTGTTCACCAGGGGCATCCTTGGAGGCCCATCGCTGAGTGCCTCCACCCTCTGAAATTTGGTGGACAGTGATTACAGAGAAGACCACCCCCAGAGGAAGAAGTTTTCAATCCCTCTCACAACTGGTAGTCTCCAAACTCTACCCATCAGACATGGCTCTACCCAATGAAGACTCCTTTGCTTCAGGGCGAATTTTTCAAAGTCATTATAATCACCCTGACAAAGTCTTCCTTTACCTACTATGGATGAGTGCATGAATTAGGGTTCTCGAAGGACATGTCGCAGAAAAGACTCACCTGAGGGGTTTGACATCCCCTTTCTTCCCTTTGCATTTCCGCAACACTTACTCCCTGAAGCTGCCCTCACCCCAGAATTTCTTATGGGGCCTTCAATCTCCCACAGGCAGTTTTCAGTTTCTGTTCCTAAAAGAGAAGGCATCTATTTCAGGACAATGTGGGAATAGGTTCTAAGAACATCACAGGACTCTTCAATCTCTCTGGGCACTGGCTCCATCCAGCCCTGGCTAAGTTAGGGCCATTAATTTCAATAAGCCTGTTTTTCAAATTAAAATTTTACAAACATATATCAAACATAAATCATAAAAACAAGATTCCAAGAAATCTCCATCCTTTGTTGGTCCTATTATTCATCATTTCCTTCTGCATCTTTTATGATAGTCCAAATTTTTTACGTATCCAGAATTCACCCTTAAACTGCAAGTGATATTCCAATCCTACTAATGATTTTAACTGGCCTGTTCTGAGTAAACTTTACTTGGATCCTCTAGGCCAGCCCACCCATAAGGCAAGGTGAAGCAGCCGCCTCAGGCAGCAGGACCCACAGGGGCAGAAGATCCCAATGCAGGTCTTTATTACGCATTTGTTCCTCATGCTGATATTCATTCATCCCTTCTTATCTGGCGAGGAAGGTGCGCCATTTTGTGGTTCATCTTAGGTGCCAAAATGTCTCTGGCCCGACTTACTTATCCTCACCAACAGGGAAGAACTGATCAATAAGGAGAAGTAACGGGTTCCTTGAGAGTCCCATGGACTGCAAGAAGATCAAACCTATGCATTCTTAAGGAAATCAGACCTGAGTGCTCACTGGAAGGACAGATCCTGAAGCTGAGACTCCAATACTTTGGCCACCTCATGAGAAGAGAAGACTCCCTGGAAAAGACCCTGATGTTGGGAAAGATGGAGGGCACAAGGAGAAGGGGACGACAGAGGACAAGATGGTTGGACAGTGTTCTCAAAGCTACAAACATGAGTCTGACCAAACTGCGGGAGGCAGTGGAAGACAGGAGTGCCTGGCGTGCTCTGGTCCATGGGGTCACGAAGAGTCGGACATGACTAAACGACTAAACAACAACAACAGCGGGTTCCTTAGAAGGAAGTGACCACCACCCATGATCTATAACCACATGAAGCAATTCTTTGGAAGCCAATCAGTATGGAGCAACATCTGTCTCACATATTTTACAGATCAGCATCCATCCTCATACTAAACACCTGGGTCAGTAGATCTGCTTTGGGCACTAATACAGTGTCACAGTTTGTGAAGCTGCATACATTTTTGGAACTGAGCACATTTGCAGGAGAAATTTAGTTCTGAGGAAGAATCCTAAGCCAGCTATCAACTATTTCCTTTCTCTTGCTTTTCCAACTAAAATTGCTGCCAGGTCTTTGGCCAAACCTTGATTAAATTCTGATAAGGCTACAGGGACCAAATAAAATTCATTTTGAGGCCAAATCTGGCCTGCAGGCCACCTAAAGGTTTTTATATATATAAAAGCTCACTATTATTGCTTATTGCTCTTTTCATTGCTATACAGCTACACATAGCTGAAGAATTAACATCTAGCAAAATCTGCATCTTGTGATTTGAAAAACTAGGAAAGCAATCGCCTTTTTAAACAATAACTGCTGATCCATACCTGTATAAGCACCAAAAGCAGTTTTCTATGTGTTTACTCATAAGTAAAAACCACTGTGTTCAATGGGACTAACTCCCTAATACTTCAGTGTCCTCAGTAATGACTGGATGGTCAGTTTTGTAGCCAATTAAATCTGAAATGTCAAATGCAGGTCTTGGACTAGAAAACCATTTTGTTGCAACCCAGTAAGAAGCTGATGTTGTGATGTTGGTGTTGTGCATGCAACTCTTCTTGGTTAATCAGCTCAAACAAAAGTGGGGGAAAGATCCCAAAAGAAAGAAAGTTATGGTAGAGGCAGAACATAGCACAAAATTAACACAACAGAGAAGATGCTTGTTTTCTCTCCAACCTTCTGCAATGAACAGCATAGCCTTTGCTAAGAAATTAAACAGAAGTGAATTTGGTTTAATTGCTTGCAGAGTCCTGAGGAACTGGTGTGAAGGTCACAACCGGAACAACCAGCAAAATCAGCTTGTCAGGAGAAGGCAGAATCAGAGCCAGGTGAGTTCTAGGGAGAGCCTCAGCATCTCAAAGAGCAGTTGCCAGTCAAGGTGGATCATACTGTGGGGAAGGGTATTGTTTTTGTCTGTTACTACGTTACGGATTTTTGTGTTTTTATATTGGAAACCATTCCTGTGATCCTCGGATGAAGGGCAGTATATATATTTAATTAATATATACATTTAATTGATTGATTGATCGATGGATTAATTAATAAATTTATAGATGGGCCAATAAAATTATAGATGGACCAACTTGTTTGGTATAAAGCAGCTTTCTCTTTTCCTATGACTGAGTGCATAAATTTATATCAGTGTCTCCACATGTGCTGGTGGTGAGATGACTGCTGCTTTCCTGATACATAAACAGAGGATGCAATAATGAGAACACCCATGCTTTGTCCCTAGTCTCTGGACTCCTCCCTTAAAACTTCACACTACCAGCTTAGAGCCTGCATATCCAAGCCTGTTTTCTCCATGTTGCATATAAGGCACGTTTCAGCTTGCCCTGCCAAGAGGAACAGGGATTGCATTTTATTTTTGTTTGCGGTGTCACTTTTTATAGAGCAATCTGTTTTAATGCAGCTTAATATAAACCTGTAAATGTCTTTGAGACTTTACTACCCCGATCAGTCACCCGGCCCAGCCATCTGCTGAGAAAGCGTCTACAAAGCAGCTTGCAGAATACAGGAAAAGCTTGACAGCTGATTGGCCCAGCCAATAAAAATGTGCCTTTGGAGTGTTTCTGCTCCTGTCCTAGAGGGGGTTTAGTTCCTGAATTCCCACCCCACAAACGTTCAAAGAACATTCTCCAGCCACCTGTATGAGTGTACCAATGCACATAACAATACACGTAACATTTTGTGCATGTTAAATTACCTATTACAGAGAAGTCACGTTTGCCAAAGATCCCATTCCTCCCTTTTCTTCACTACCAACTCTGTGGAAGTACTCTCTCCATATCATTTAATGTGTTTGTTTTAATACTGTTCTGGGCTTTTATTGCCGTTTCAACAGAAAGGTGATTAATATATTTAAAAATATATAAATGCATACCATATTCCCAGGTTGCTAGCTTTCACTGGTTTAATAGTTGGACATATGAACTAATGCTTTACTTGATTAATGAGAGCACATTTTAACTGTTGAACCTGAAAGCGAAAGGGCACTGTTTTTATATTTTTTGAGAATATTTTAGTTCTGGTTTACCACCAGAACAATATAAAATATACAGTGAATAGCAGAGTTAGTTTAATAAAATCAAGCCCTTGCACATTTTTCAGTATCAATCTACTATATGAAGGTATTAGTGAGATGCATGTTTAATTAAATGTGATAGAAAGTGAATCACTTAAAAGCCATCTGGTTAGGTCACTAAAGATTATTTAATGCAATACCTATATTGCAGATATAAATCGCACCTAAATTGGAGATAGAACGAGCCCAAATGGCTGTGTTATACCTCTGAATATCACTTGCTGGGAATGTATTATTTTATTATTATTTATTGCATTTACAGTCATACCTCAGGTTGAAGTAGCTTCAGGTTAAGC
This sequence comes from Podarcis liolepis, assembly GCF_965112155.1. Taxonomy (NCBI): domain Eukaryota; kingdom Metazoa; phylum Chordata; class Lepidosauria; order Squamata; family Lacertidae; genus Podarcis; species Podarcis liolepis. Next base: position 93,992,773 of record NC_139557.1, on the reverse strand, counting down.
ATTTTTGGGTTGCGCTCTGTGGCGACCCGGAAGTAACGGAATGTGTTACTTCCAGGTTTCGCTGCTCGTGCATGCATAGACGCTCAAAATGACATCACACGCATGCACGGAAGTGGTGAATTGCGACCCGCGGACGCGGGTTGCATTCGCTTCAGGATGCGAACGGGGCTCCGGAACAGATCCTGTTCGCATCCAGAGGTACCACTGTATATATCCTATCTCCACAACAACCCTGTGAGCTAGGCTAGGCTGAGAGAAGACAGTGACTAGCCCAAAATCACACAGTGAGCTTCATGGCCAAGTGGGGATTTGAACCCTGATCTCCCAGGTCCTAGTCTGACACTCTAACCACTACACCACACTGGCTCTTGATGGTGTATCCTCCATAGGTAGCGAAGCGGACAAAAAAGCAGACAGACTTGCTACTTGGAAGTGGGAATCTGGAAGGTTATTGTATGAAATCCTAGAACTAGGGCTAAACGAGAAGGAAACAGAGAATGTTATGCAACCTCAATAATCGCCACATTAGTAAAGGTAAAGGGACTCATTAGGTCCAGTCGTGGCCGACTCTGGGGTTGCGGTGCTCATCTCGCTTTACTGGCCGAGGGAGCCAGCGTACAGCTTCCAGGTCATGTGGCCAGCATGACTAAGCCGCTTCTGGCGAACCACAGCAGCGCACGGAAACGCCGTTTACCTTCCCGCCAGAGCGGTACCTATTTATCTACTTGCACTTTGACGTGCTTTCAAACTGCTAGGTTGGCAGGAGCAGGGACCAAGCAATGGGAGCTCACACCGTCGCGCGGATTCGAACCGCCGACCTTCTGATCGGGTTCTGTGGTTCTGGGTTCTGTGGTTTAACCCACAGCGCCACCTGCGGCCCATCGCCACATTAGCCTTGCCGAATTAGTTGTTCAAATTCATAACTTCTCTTTAAAGAAAAATGGTAAGGGTTTTAACAAAGAGTGCAAAAGGAACTGCTATCTTTTAGCCTGATTAATCAAAACTAATGAGTTCCAAGTGCCGTCTGTTTCTCTCGACCCACATCCCATCTTCAGCAAAGCCCATTCCAGAACAGCCGAAGGGCCTGTGCTTGCAACTGCAGAGCAATTGCCTTTTCTCTCGTCAAGTACAGCTTGCATAAACTTCTAGAGCAGATGGTGGAGCTGTGAGACAATCAGATGCCTCTGAAGTGTTTAATACAATTAAGGATATGCAATGTGTAAATGCCCCAGGCCCAGACATTTTGTCCACTGATTTCTGTAATGCTTTCAAAAACAAATCTGCATAGCCAACCACCACTCCATTGTTTTTTTCTTTTTGCATGAGCTTACTAATGATTTCTATGCCAACAGCAGGAAATTTCAGCAGTTCTTTCTAAGTGAACCATATAATGATTCTTCTTGATTAACTCTTTCAGTCCTGTTAATTAGGGCTGCCATATGTCCTGAAAATCCCAGACATCGCCAGGATCTTGATCCCTAAAATGGCCTCCAGGCAGAATTTGTTTTTTTTTTTTTTTATAAAATTTTTATTGGTTTTACAACATTTTTAAGAAAAACAAACAAACATTAAAAATGACAAACATACACGTATAGTTTCAAACATATTTTCATAAACCTCTTTTCTTGGACTTCCCCATACCCCCCCTCTCTGCATCCCAATGTCCGTAGTTCAACTAGCAACTCCCAATTGTTACTTTCCAATCTCTATCCTCTTAGTCCTCTTTTATAATCTAACCTTATATCCCTGTACCCCTTTGTTTCTGGTAACCACGGCATTTTAGCATTCATTAAGTTTATAGTAGTCCTTAAGATAACTTTTAAATTTTCTCCATTCTTCTTCCACCGTCTCTTTTCGTTGGTCACGGATTCTGCCTGTCATCTCGGCCAGTGTCATATAGTCCATCACTTTCATCTGCCATTCTTCCAAAGTGGGTAAATCTTGTGTCTTCCAATATTTTGCGATGAGTATTCTTGCTGCTGTTGTGGCATACATGAAAAAAGCTCTATCTTTCTTTGTCACCAGTTGGCCGACAATGCCCAAGAGAAAGGCCTCTGGTTTTTTAGGGAAGGTACATTTAAGTACCTTTTTCATTTCATTATAGATCATCTCCCAGAAGGCCTTAATCTTCGGGCATGTCCACCAAAGGTGATAAAAGGTACCTTCAGTCTCTTTACACTTCCAACATTTGTTATCAGGCAAATGATAGATTTTTGCCAGCTTGACTGGGGTCATGTACCACCTGTATACCATTTTCATAATGTTTTCCTTTAAGGCATTACATGCCGTAAATTTTATACCGGTGTTCCATAACCAATCCCAGTCAGCTGACATAATATTATGTCCAACATCCTGAGCCCACTTAATCATTGCCGATTTAACTGTTTCATCCTGTGTATTCCATTTCAACAACAAGTTGTACATTCTAGATAAATTCTTAGTATTGGGTTCTAACAGTTCAGTTTCTAATTTTGATTTTTCCACCTGGAAACCGACTTTCCTGTCCTGTTTAAAAAATTCCATTATTTGGCGGTATTGGAACCAATTTTCTACTTTATGCTTCAATTTCTCCTGACTTTGTAGTTTGAACTTATCTCCATCCTGTTCTAAGATTTCCCAATACTTCGGCCATCCGACCTCCATATTGAGTTTCTTCACTGCTTTAGCCTCCACTGGCGACACCCATCTAGGGGTTTTGTTTTCTAGTAAATCTTTATATCTTATCCAAACATTAAACAATGCTTTTCTAACAATGTGATTTTTAAAGGCACTGTTAACTTTACCATACCAAAGATATGCATGCCAACCAAAAGCGTTATTGAAACCTTCCAGATCCAAGATATCCGTGTTCTCGAGGAGCATCCATTCTTTGAGCCAGCAAAAAGCTGCTGCCTCATAGTACAATTTTAGGTCCGGCAGGGCAAAACCCCCTCTTTCCTTAACATCTGTCAATATTTTAAATTTAATTCGGGGCTTTTTGCCCTGCCAGACAAATTTCGAGATATCTTTGTGCCACCTCTTAAAACATTCCATCTTATCAATAATCTGCAAGGTCTGAAACAAAAATAACATTCTAGGCAATACATTCATTTTAATTACTGCAATTCGGCCTAACATTGACAGTTTCAAATTTGACCATATTTCTAAATCTTTTTTAATTTCTGACCAGCATTTTTCATAGTTGTCCTTATACAAATTCTGATTCTTAGATGTTAAATAAACCCCTAGGTATTTAACCTTCTTGACCACAGTCAAACCTGTTTCCTCTTGAAATTTCTCCTTTTCCATATCTGTTAGGTTTTTCCCTAAAACTTTGGTTTTTTGCTTGTTCAACTTAAATCCAGCTACCTGGCCAAACTGTTGTATTATTTCTAAAACCCTTTTCGTACTAGTGTTTGGCTCTTGCAAAGTCAATACTAGGTCATCTGCGAACGCTCTTAACTTATAATGTTTAGCTCCGACCTGCACACCTTTGACCTGCTGGTCATTTCTTATCATATTCAGCAACACCTCCAGAACTGAAATAAAAAGTAATGGGGAAATCGGGCACCCCTGTCGTGTTCCTTTTTCTATCTTAAGCTCCTCAGTCACAACATTGTTTACAATCAGTTTAGCTTTTTGTTCAGAGTATATTGCAGCCATACCATTCTCAAAGCCCTGACCTACCCCCATCCCATGAAGATTCTTCCTCATAAAACTCCAAGAGATATTATCAAAGGCTCCAGGCAGAATTTGTTATGTCCATTCTAAATGACCTGGGAAACCTGGGCTTATGACAAAGTGGAGGTTTTTTTTGCCAATTTTCTAAAAAACAGCCAAAAAACTTGTGTTTTTTTTTCTGGCAGTTTTGCAAAAAAAAAAAAAAAAGCCCAACAACTTGGACAAAAAACTCACAACTTTGCCCCCTAAAAAAACCTTTTTTGTCCAGATCTTCACTTTCTGATATATGGCAACCCTATAATGAACATACTTTGGTTGTGTTAGGCCCCACACCAATGGGTCTTCTAGCACCTATTTAACACATTAGGCAGCAGCAAATTTTGGTTTGCTATCAAATGTATGCCCAACTACTAATCACTGTATAATTCCAAGTTGTGCCTGTATGTCTTCCTATACATATAAATATAAATGTTAGGCTGCCGCCATACTGCACTTTTTTTATCATCAGCAGGTGGCTACACCAACGCAAGCATGATGACAGACTGGCAGGAAGGCAAGCAGTTCAGCAAACCCCTTTCTGGAGCACTCTGTTAAATACGGCAGCAGCAAGCTTTAATGGAGGAGGGGAGGAGCTTCAGAGAGCAGTTTGGCAAACAACTTTTCTGTCCGGATTTTCACTGTTTGAAATACGGCAACCCTAGTTGACACAATAATCGTAAAGGACCCCTGACAGTTAAGTCCAGTCGCGAACGACTCTGGGCTTCCCAGGCAAAACCAAAGCAGCGCACGGAAACGCCGTTTACCTTCCCACCAGAGTGGTACCTATTTATCTACTTGCACTTTCACATGCTTTCAAACTGCTAGGTTGGCAGGAGCTGGGACTGAGCAACGGGAGCTCACCCCGTCACAGGGATTCGAACCGCCAACCTTCCGATCGGCAAGCCCTAGGCTCAGTGGTTTAGACCACAGCGCCACCCGCGTAACAGTGCATTAGCGGTGAATATATTCTGCTTTAGTTTTTTTCTGGGATGCTTCCCCAATGCTACCATGTTGTTGTTATCCGGAAGGGCTACAGTGCAAACACCCTTTCCCTTTGTCTCCTTTCCACCCATTTGTCCTCTTCTAAACCTGCTTTTGATTTTGATTTTCAAAAGCTCATTGGAGAAATATTCCCCCAGGTCTGCATGTAATGCATCAAGTTCAGCCTTGGAGCCAGCACTCGGATAAGCTGGCCATTGATTAAAAACTCTGCAAAAGTATGAATCCATTAGACACCGTACCTCTGAGTCATAATCCCAGAATGCGCTTCCATAACCTTTTTTTTTTTTTTTACTGTTGTTATTCAGCACTATTGATCAGAACCACTGCACTGACAGTGATAAATAGGACAGAGCCCACAAACGTACTCACACATTCTCCCAAGGACTCGCTTTTAGCATTCTGCAGCATTTTGGGAAACACTGAGCTCTGTACTTTTACCCAAAGGACTGTAGGAGTAATACGTGAGCAGCTGCTTCACTTTGGCTGGAGCATCAAAAAGGCGGCTTGGGGAGAGGAATTACGCTCAGTATATGTCCCCTGCGAATAACAGAGGCCAGCAAATAACTTCATTGTGTTCTAAATATGTGAGGTGTGACGTTCTGCACGGACTTAGATCTTCCCTTCTTTTTTCTTTTCTTTTTTTGATAGCAGTTTGTACAGGTTGTGGTGCACAGAATGTTGATATTCTCCTGTGAACCACTTTGAACCATGCTTGCGTAAATGTAAAAGGAATAATATTTATAGTTGTTTTTCAGGGCTTAATTTAAAACTTTGCTCACTATTTGACTGAGGTCAGAAAAGGGCTTGTTTGCGACGCTCAGTTCCCCAGTGAGATAATGGATATTTTTAAGGGATGGAGGTTAATCAAAACATGAGATTGTACAGAGATACTTGACAGACATAATAGAGCAAACGTAAAGGGAAAACAAGGAGAAGGGGGGGGATATATACAGCAAAAATTAAAAGCCAAATACTGACTGTCAATCACACGAACTTAAAAACTGGTGAGAAGGGAAATAGTTCAGTGGCAGAGCATGATGTTTGCATGCAAAATATCCCATGTTTAAATATCTGGTGTCCTCAAATAGGGCTGGGGAGCAGTTTTCCCCCCAAACCCCTCAGCTTGACCACAGCTTCTGTTTTCTAATTGAATGGAAGCTAGCTTGAGGGAAAGCACATCCACTAGGAGTATTTCCCAAGAAGCTACAGGATACAGTGGTACCTCAGGTTACAGACGCTTCAGGTTACAGACTCCACTAACCCAGAAATAGTACCTCGGGTTAAGAACTTTGCTTCAGGATGAGAACAGAAATTGTGCTCCGGAGGTGCGGCAGCAGTGGGAGGCCCCATTAGCTAAAGTGGTACCTCAGGTTAAGAACGGTTTCAGGTTAAGAATGGACCTCCATAATGAATTAAGTTCTTAACCTGAGGTACCACTGTACCTACAGGTTGCAGCTAACGTCATGTATACTAGGCTTCAAAGACTGGAGCTGCAGTGAATAGTAATGTGTATTCCACCCAATATATTTCTGTTTTCGTTATTAAAGTTGGCTTTATTTTCAAAAGATGCCATAGATTTATTTATATTTATTGGAAGGCAGAGTAACATTACATTGAACGAACGAATAAGCAAACTAACTAATCTGAGGATGCCTTAATAATTACGGTACTAATTCAGTCTTGGGTTTTGCTTCTCTCTTCATGGTAAACTGAAATTATCACCTTAATATCACTAAATTGATCCATAATCCAAATATAATGAAATGCCCATAGTTCTGCATTAGCCTTCATCTAGGGCAGGGGTCTGCAACCCACGGCTCCGGAGCCGCATGTGGCTCTTTTACACCTTTGCCGCGGCTCCAGGGCAGATACTAGCAAGGGGAGGAGGCGCATTGTGCGCCCCGACACTCCCCACTGTGGCGGGCGCTGTACTGGCTGTGACATCGCATGGGGGCGGTGCGTGCGTTAGTCACGCACTGTCCCGATGTCACCTTCCCGCCCGCTGTCAGATCGCGGCTCCGGAGATATATTTGTTTTAAATGTCTCAATGGTTTTGCGGCTCCCAGGTTTTTTTTCCCTTCGGAAACGGGTCCAAGTGGCTCTTTTTGTCTTAAAGGTTGCAGACCCCTGATCTAGGGCATGCTCTCTTGCATATCCATTAAGCACATATATTTTTATTTAATTTAAATGGAAATTAGTGAATATATGCATGTCTAAGCTCTTCAAAAGACCTATCATGTATGAAAAGCAGCTATTAATATGTATTTATTTTACACACAGACCCATATAAACTAACATTCTGATTTGTGATTAGAGAAGAATTCATCCCCCCCTTCTCTTCATCGTGATCTTGGTGCTCTCTGCTGATATTCCCGATGGTGCAAAAGTCCACTGGTGAATTTGATTCCAGAGTTAACATGCTCATTCTGCTTCAGGGGATTTGCTTGAGTTGCCAAAGATCAGGCTTGAAATAAACCTAGTACTTGATAGTGTCACCCATCTGCTCTTTCCACCTGGATTTTCTGCTGGCCACCCACTCCATAAATGAGCCATGACCTAATTTGCACAAAATAAACACCGAATCTGAAACCAGCTCTAGCCTGACACTTGCAAACAGATCTAGTGGCCTTTTCCAGCCACGAAGAAAGCTCCTCTATTTTCGGCCCAACGATCAGAGCGCCGCTTCAAATTCTTTCCAAAATCAGTTGGATTGGTGTGTACAAAATGATATGAATGGCTCTATCTTGAGTGGTGGGTCCAAGTCTGATGACTCCTTCCCATGACTATACAACTTTTGTGACCCACCAAGCCAAACACAGCCACACCACCCATGTTTGACAGCTCATGTCTCCTTTCTAAACCTCCTCAATTGGCTGCCTCACTGAGATTTCCACTGGAGCAGAGGGGATTGTAACCAGTCGGCAACCCATGGCTGATGGTCTGTGTTTATTAGATACAAATTGTTATCATTATTATTTAGGGTAGGATTCGACTAATGGGTTCCATCAGCAGAAGCCCTGCACGAGGACTTCTGCTCACACAACGGGACCTTTCCCCCTCTCTATCCCCAATGCCCCCCCAAATTGAACCAGTCACTGCCGCTCAACCCACCTCACAGGGTTGGTTGCTGCGGGGATTAAATGAAAAACCATGTACCTTGAGCTCCTTGGAGAAAAAGATGGGATACAAATGGAATGTGCTCTATGTGGGGCTGCCCTTGAAGACAACCCACAAACTTCAGCTGGTCCAAAACACAGCAGCCAGATTACTTGCTGTCTGGGGTTCCATTTAGATGATAAATCATATACCGTATTTTTCGCTCTATAACACGCACCTGACCATAACATGCACGTAGTTTTTAGAGGAGGAAAATCCGTAGGCATGCCACCCGTAGGCATTCCCACCATAACACGCACAGACATTTCCCCTTACTTTTTAGGAGGAAAAAAGTGAGTGTTATGGTGCAAAAAATACGGTAATCCCTCTTTTAAAACAGCTGCACTGGTTGCCGGTTCATTTCCGTACCCAATTCAAGGTTCTCACATTGGTGTTTAAAACGCTAAACAACTTAGGGCTCAAATATCTGAAATATTGCCTCCTTTCCTGCAGTCTCTCTTGTGTGCTGAAATCGGCAAAAGGTGCCCTCTTGGTACTTGCTCAGAGGCTTGGGGGGTGGCAGCAGCTCAGGTGAGGGTCTTCTCTGTGAATTTCTTCTCCCCAAATATGAGTCTGATACCTTCATTATACAGCTTCTGGAATTGCTGAAGATGCAGCCCTTTATCCTGACTTTTGACCCTTGAGGTGTAAGTTTTTAGGACCCATTTATTTTCATGGTCTTAAGTTGTTTCAAATTGTTTTTAATATGGATTTTAATGCTGTAACCCGGCCTGGGACTTTAGGGTAAAGGACAGGTAATAAAGAAATTAATAATAAAAAAACCAGGTGTGATTAACCATAATTTGGTGAGTGAACAGATGTCCGTACACAAAATGACCAAATGTAGGACAGCAATAAAAGAAAGTTGAAACTTCCACTAAATCAGATAAAATGTTGATAGGGCATATGAAATTCAACGTTAGGCTGTCCAGTAGATTTAAAGCACTAATTTGCTCTACCATGTTATTTTTGAAACACATGGTAAATTCTTCTAAACTTTTTGAATCTGACATTGCCTCCAGAATTCCTTCCTCCTGGGTTTTTGTGTGATATATTGGCTCCACCTAGCGGTTCTCAATTACATTGGTCATTACTGATCCTGTGGACGATGTTTAACAAGGAATTAAGAGTTTCACCAATGCATCACTCTATTACTTAAGAGTTTCAGCTTAGTTTATTGGTTTTATCAAATTGTATAGCAGGTTAAATATACAATAATTAAATCGGAAATGCTTCAAGAAAGAGGGATTGTGCCAAGGCAATTTTTAAGGTTTAGGCAGAGAGAGAGAGAGAGTGCATTGCAGCAAGGAGTGCATTTTGTGGTTTGCCTCAGGTTACAAAATGTCTTGGGCCGGCCCTGCCCACAAGTGAATCCGTTCTGGGAGTTGGTTCTTACAGAAATGAGTGTTCTTATAAATTGCATAATCACAACTGATCCACAGCTGGGTCTACTTTCAATTTTTTGTGAGAGGAAAATATATACAGATCCATGTGGACCCACTTGTGTGAGTGAACAACAAAAAGAATTGTCTGGGTTAGCACGCGGAGAGCCCAATGGCAGAGTATTAAATCCACAAAAATAGGCAGCACAATGAAGCATTAGGCATGTGGGTTGTGAGACCTTTCTTACCCTGCTTACAATGCCCCCCTCTTTTGACCCTTTTCGCACGACACATACCACTTTACTTACAAATATATAAAGAAATTTTTTTAAATGTCCAGTAGCACCTTACAGACCAACTACGGTAAGTTTGTTCTTGGTATAAGCTTATACCAAGAACAAACTTAGTTGGTCTTTAAGGTGCTACTGGACAATTTTATTATTTTATATATATATCTCGACTGTGTCAGACCAACACGGCTACCTACCTGAATGCTTTACTTACAGATTCATAGGTCTGATACATGTGTTGTTCCATGCAGCTGCATGGAGAAACACAGGCAAATACTCTTGAATAGAAAATACAGAATATAGTCCCAGACCCGTGCTCTTAAGTTTGGGAGCAAGTATACACATGCCTCCAGAAGCAGAGAGAGGGGGGGGGTAGGTTTCACTTCCTCCTTCTCCAGAGAGGGTGTGTCACCTAACTGAGTCTGTCTAGCTACACATCAGCCTCAAAATCTTACTGAATTGGAGAGGATCTGCAAAGAGGAGTGGGACAAAATACCTCCTGAGATGTGTGCAAACCTGGTGGCCACCTACAAGAAATGTCTGACCTCTGTAATTGCCAACAAGGGTTTTGCCACCAACTACTAAGTCATCTTTTGCAAAGGGATCAAATACGTATTTCACTCATTATAACGCACATCAATCTCTGACTTTTTGTCTTCTGGGTTTCTGGGGGTTTTCCTGTTGTTATTCTGTCTCTCGCGGCTAAAATAAACCTACCATTAAAATTATGGACCGGTCATTTCTTCGTCAGAGGGCAAATGGGCAAATTTAGCAGGGGGGGTCAAATACTTCCTCCCCCCCCTCACTGTATAGTGAGTGGGTGGGGAGGGGTATTACTCAGAAGGGTGGTGGGAATGGGTGATGGGCTGATAGGTGTGGTAAACCAGTTGCAATTGGACTGCATTTCTGAGGCTTCAAACTTGGATAGCCCAAAGAGTTGGTAAAATTCGTAGTAATAGCATAGGGGAGGCTGGGGGGTGGAGGTGGGGAGAGAGAGAATTTACTGCTTCCCAATGGCAGCTGTGTCTAAATCCTGGGCTTCTCTCATTGTTTTCTAATGGGGTGTCAGCCAGCTTCCTTGCAGCTTCCAAATTTCCAGGGGAAAATAAATTTAGACCAGGCTGTGATTTCCATTCTTATACCCTGACCCACCCACCTCCCCACCTCCTATAGGGCCTGCATGGTTTTTTTGCAGTCCGATCCATCATGTCTACGCAGAAGTAAGTCCTCGTGTAAGTCGATCGGGTCTTACCTTAATTGTTGTGAATAGGAATTCCAGCGTGAGACCGAATAAGGAGCTCTTTCTGCCAAACTGGGAACGCGGAACTTGAAGCGACGCTGCTTGGAATAAAATGAATTTATTTGTATGTTATGATGGTTTTCATACTATCTGGTAGAAATCGCTCTTTTGCAGTGAGAAGCGAAGTAGACATCTGCACAAACCCAAATCTTGAAAAGCGTGAATCTGAGATGGATTATGTGATTTAAAAAACCCTTTGTAGAGACGGCCGGGTGGGGGCGAATGCATTGCAACAATAAGCCGTCCTTGGATTTGCTTTTTTAGCTGGACATCATACAATCATGTTTGTGGGGGGGGGGAATCTCTCTCTTCAGGTCCAGGAGGAGGAGAATTGCTTTGGAAAACGTCCCCGGGGACGCACGATCCGGCTGTGTCTCTGCTTCGGGGCTGTAAGGTTTCTTTCTTTTCCCCCGGCGTCATGCACACAGCGCTTGGGGGATTTTTTAATTAAAAGCTTGCTTTTGGGGTCTTCGCGACAACATCGATCTAAAAAGTCGACAAAATGGTAGAAGCATCCGGGTAGCATAGAACAGTACCATTCATTTGTATCAGCAGAACTGATAGGTGGCTCCATAGCTCAGTGGTTAGAGCACTGGTCTTGTAAACCAGGGGTCGCGAGTTCGATCCTCGCTGGGGCCTGGGCGGTTTTTTCCCCTCCTTTTCTTCTTTTCTTTCTTTAAGAACTTAGAACTTAATGCAAAACGTTTAGTGCAAGATTTGAAGCTCGTGGAAAGAGCTCTGTGGAAATCAAGACTGCTGCCCTTCGATCAATGTAGAAGAAAAAGTGGGGAGGGACCATTATGGCATTTTTTTTTCTCTACAGCAGGAAAAAATAATTTTATTTTTTTTAAAAAAAAAAGAAAACGTAAATCGTATTTACGTACGCCTGCTTCAAAAGTGAAAATTACTCTTAAGAGATTTGAAGGTTCGAAAGCGGGGGAGGCGGGGAGGCGTCGCTGGTTGCAAAGGCTGCAGTTTCAGGTGTCTTTCCAGGCTGAAGCCAGCAGGTGGCGCTAAAGGACAAGGAATCTGCGCGGGTCTCCGAAGTGAGAAAAGTTCCCGGGAAAAAGGGTCGGATTTATCCTGGGCGGGGGGCGTTGCGCTGGGGGGGCAAGCCATGTGCTTCCAATGGATGGTTGTGTACACAGCTTTATTGGGAGCATTTGAGGTCTCCCCGAAGTGGTACTTCAATCACGTGGCACAATCTGAGTGAATCTGAGACCCAAAGAGAAAAAATGTGTTCTACTGCTACTGTAGTCTTTATTATGTAATAAACTCACGAAGAAGTATTGTATATCCCCACGCATTAAGAATGGTGAACAGGCCTCCAGGCAGCCTGGAACACCTGGGACAAGTTTCACCGGGGGGGGGGGATTAATATTTTCTTAATTTAGTAATATTGCACAGGCACTTTGCTTTTCTGTGTTAGATACACAAAGCGCAACAGGCTGAATAATAATAACTGTAAACATTTTATTGGTTATTTCCTAACGTAAAGGTCTAGCGCAGTATGTGCAACATATACAGTTCATATGTACGGTATATTACCTATGAGACTAATTCCATTATTAATACATTTCTTCTTACTGTTTCTTCTTGTACGTTCCTGTATAACACAATCCTTAGGTAAAAATAGAAAAGTCCTCAAGGTAACGAAAACAACACAGCTAATGTAGACTGCTGGCACAAGCAAACAAGGTGCAAACTGCTAACTTAACAAGGTTTCCAAATAGCTCCCTTCCTCAGCTGATAGTAGATGGTCAGTGTGTATAACAGGTACATAAGTAATTATACGTGAATGATTATCAATAGTAAAGATACTGAATTTGTTTTGACATTTTTTCTGTGTTAGATGGTAGCTAAAAGCTTTTTTCTTATAGCAGCATGTCTCTTCCAGACATTGTTTAGTTATGTATAATGGTTTTTAACATTTGCAGGTTTTATCTGTGTTTCATGGCTAGTTATGTAACCTGCTTAGGTATTATTTGTATTTTTTTTTCTAAATAAGGATACATTATCTAGTTGTATAGTGCTGAATGAGGGATGCATCCGTTCCTGCAAGTCATACATTAGTGTGGTGGAACAGGCTGTAAATGCATTGGAAATATGGCAGTCATAACGTGAAAAAATGTAGGAGGCAGCGAAGAGGCCTTCCTTGCCTTGATTTAGGGATGGCCTTAGTCTGGCCCTGCAAAGTCATTCTTAAGTCCTTGCCCACTACTAGACAGAAGGTTTACTGCAAAGCATAGCTTATTATCCTAATTGTTCCTATCCTACCCATATCCAAACACAGGTGAATTCCCACCCACCACCCACCCCAATACTGGTGCATTTGGAATTTGTATCTGTGATAGTATGATCTGAATCCCAGGTGTCCAGGAATATTGTACACCTACGTTGGGTGTTGATAGGATGACCAGGTGAGACCTACAACAAAAGGTCGCAGCATTTAAGTGCTTTTGTTGAAACATTTTTTGCCTTGCAAGAGAACCACACAAATAGAGGCACTTTGATTTATTTGTTCTCATCCAGTATTTTATTATAGGGAGGGAGAAAATACGTGTGCTTTAGAATGTATGTTGCAACTGATAAAAGAAAATCAACTGCCCAGTATCATCAAAATATCAGACTGGGCAATTTAGTTAATTCTGCTCCCTGTAGTTAATTCCTTAGAAGGTTTGCATTTCATTAGACTGTTCAGCCATTGAAATGCAGCCAATGTTCCTTGCTTACTAACCTTTTGATATACAGCCTTACTCTCCCCGAGACAAAAGTACCACAGACTTATTAACCTCGCCATCTTTTCAGTGGTGCTCTTTGCCATGCAAGTCGATGGGGGAACTGAATTTCCCAAAGAGGGTGCAAATCAGTTGCTGCTTCACACAGCCAAAGCAACCCCACTGACATTCCTGTAGAACTATACTGTTGTAAATGGCCACTGCGTCGCCTCCTTAAACCGGTCATCGGAGTAAGATTTCTGCAAAGCAACAACCTGGAATCCATCTGGGGCATTTTAACTCCTCATTAAGCAAATGTGCTGCACCTGTCACAGTGGCCTAGCAGCTGCTTGCTTTTCCTGGAGCGGAATGCTTTCATTCATATACATATATATATTTATTTGGGGTGTAAACTACACACTGATCTCACTCTCTTACTAAGAGCGGAACGGAAGCAAGTTGCCCAGCAACTCCATCTACATTCACATAACTGGTCCAAGTTCAAGCAGCACTTCTTAAGCCGGAACTCTTTCTCTTCTTCTGCATTTTCTCCTTAGCCGCTGACTTCAGCTTTGGAACCTGTTTCTTTTGGGCTCTGGTTAACCGGGAGCCTTTTTTCTTTGGCGGGGAGGTCGTCACCGTCGCTTTCGAGACCCATGGAGCCTTTTGCGCCGTTCTGTCCGACTTCGTCTTGGATCCCCGGGCCTTGGGGGTTTGGGTCATTTGCTGCTTTTTGCCAGACCTGGGAGCCTTCGCTGCCTTACGTTTAGTAGGGTCTTTGTGGGAGGCAGGCTTCTTGGATCTTGGAGTGGAAGAATTTGGGGGCGGTTCGGTAGCATTGAAGGCTGTTTTGGGGGGACGGGTTGTAAGGCGCTCTTTAAGCAGTTCAAGGACGGTTTCTGTGAAAAGACATTTTAGGAGGTTACCATCCTTGTTTCAACAGGTTGAATTTAGCAGCGATACAGAGCAATTTAAGATGGTGGGTGGGAAAGGAACAGAAAAGATTATTTATGTATGCGACAACAGCACCGTGGATGCTACTAGTCCAGAGATGGAAAGAAGGAAGAGTCCCTACCAGAGAGGAATGGCAAACCAAGCTGTTAGACTACGCCAAAATAGCAAAACTGACCGGAAAGCTCAGGGACCAAAAAGACAAAAACTTCAAGAAAGAATGGGGGGAAATTATAATTTATTGAGGAGACCCCTGTAAACAGATGAAAACATTAGCAGGATTTTAATCTCACTTGTAATGTAACAAATACTATGGACAATATGGATAGATATAAAATATAGATTATGAAATAATATGCAGTTGAGAAGGTTGACAATAAGACCCATGGAGGAGATGGTGGGGAAGTCTTGATATTCAGAGAGATCTCTTTATATGGATATGTATTTGGTATTGTAAATCTATATTTGTAATATCAAAAACAATTTTTTAAAAATGGTGGGTGAGGTATCATTATTATTAAGCAGACGACAGAGATTTCTCCAAGTAGTTCTTTATAAGTAAGCTGGAACTGAACTGAACTGCTCAGCCGGCCTGCTTTTATAGGCAGCTGGCTGTCAACATTGTAGCCCAGGGTTTCCCACATAAATTAACTGACGTGGAGCTGAGTGAAAACTATATACACAATACCCCTGGTGGCCGGGGTGAGAACTTCAATACATAACAATTATCACAGTGCTTTGCAGCATTGCCTGAACCCCTCAGCCACCCTTAACAACAGCACCTCTGCCTTGAATCAGTCTATCCCTCAGCCTCACAGGTTTGTGGTAAGGATAAAATGGAAAGGGGGGGAACATGGGGAATATTATGAGCTGTTAGGAAGAGGTTTGCTGGCTTGTGTAATCCACCCTAAGCCTCAAACATTTAGATTTGAGGTGAGGCGCCATTGACCAGTGCAGGGTTTCCCAAACTTGGATCTCCAGCTGCTTTTGGACTACAGTTCCCATCATCCTTGACCACTGGTCCTGCTAGCTAGGGATGATGGGAGTTGTAGTACAAAAAACAGCTAGAGACACAAGTTTGGAAGCCTTGGACCAGTGAGCCAAGTTGGGATTTCGATTAGGCCCACAGAGCCAACCCCTAAAAACCACACCTACCTGCCCCCCCCCACCTGATGTCATCAAGTGTGGAGCAGGTACCCATGCAACCACACGAGACTACAACTCCCATCATAAGGAATGATCGAGAGCTTAAATTGAGCTCCGAATTGCTCTTCTGCAGGAGCAAGACCTGTTCCCCCTGCTCATCAGCTGACAGAGAGCAGGAACATGCCAAACACTAAGTGGTTTGCACTCAAGCCGCTTTGAAAATGGGAAGAGAAAACGTCCATTTTAGCCGGCACAGACCCTCCAAGTGTTCCTATTTTCCAGGGACATCCCTGATTTAGAGAAGCCGTCCTGGTTTCTAATTTGATCCTGGAATGTCCTGCTTTACCTTAGGATGTCCCTATTTTCCTTAGAGAAATGTTGGAGCGTATGGCATTATCCCGACCCCCGAGCCATCTGAAGGCAATCCTGTATAGGGCAGGGTTTTTTAATGTTTAATGTTTTATTTTGTTCTTATACAGTGGTACCTCGGGTTAAGTACTTAATTCGTTCCGGAGGTCCGTTCTTAACCTGAAACTGTTCTTAACCTGAAGCACCACTTTAGCTAATGGGGCCTCCTGCTGCCGCCGTGCCACCGGAGCACGATTTCTGTTCTCATCCTGAAGCAAAGTTCTTGACTCGAGGTACTATTTCTGGGTTAGTGGAGTCTGTAACCTAAAGCGTATGTAACCTGAAGCGTATGTAACCCGAGGTACCACTGTATATGTTGGAAGCTGCCCAGAGTGGCTGGGGCAACCCAGTAAGATGTGTGGGGTATAAATAGTAAAATTATCATTATGGAATGGGACGTCCCTATTTTCATCGGAGAAATGTGGGAGGGTGTGGGTGGTTTCAGTGACAACTTGGACTGGTGTCCAATCCACCTTTTGACGGGGGTGGGGACAGATAAGGGTCTGGTCCCCCAGGCTGAAAAGTTCACCCCTGATTCAGATATACTTAGATCAGAATATATACATTCAGACTGGAGGGTTTTGTTGTTTTTAGTATTCTGCAACATGTCACTGATACGGTACTATTGCATTAGTGATGGTGGATTTACACTGGAGTGTCCACACACCACATTACTTTATTTGTTGTTCTGCAATGCTTCCCCAGTGATACAGTATTAGTGCCGCCTAGAAGGGCACTGCTGGACTACAGCACAACAAAAGCAAGCCAATTCCTGCCTCCCCAACCCCCAAAAAACCCACAAATCCAAAACATTTGTTGTGCCAATTGGAAACCTGGCTGTATGCCCATTGCAAAAGCGATTGCAGGTGCAAACAGTATCAAAACGTGATTGTGTATAACCACCCCAATACCATCATGAGCAAAATAATCACAAGTATAGAATAAAGAGGGGGGGTGACTAAATTGTTTATTATTGATTGATTGTAGTATTTACTTAGTTGGAAGCCTTTAATGGTTGGCACACACATCGAAAGTTCCTTTCCATGTGTCTTAGCATTTGTGCTACATATGCTACATAGCAAACAAAACAGAAAAACACCACATATCCTTGTTGACTTACTTGCACGGGGAATGAATGGGATTCTCTTACTCTTTGTTTTCACTGGAATAGGCTTCTGTTTACATTTCCCTGGTGGAGCTCTCCTAAAAAGCAAATAGATTCGGTCACAAAAATTATGAGTAGACATCTTGAGAATGGATAAGGAGCCTGTGTTTGTGGTGGTTTTCTAGAGGCAGATGGCCAACTTCAGTCTTTCTGTTAAATCATGAGCTTGCCAGCAAAAGACCTTGAAAGCACTCTCATGCGAACAGAACAAAAGCTACCGGTATATCCTGCCCGAATCCTTCCATTAGTTTCTCTCCTTGTGAAGAAGTGGATTTTCAGTTAAGGAAAATGTCAAGCATTTTGTACTTGAAAAGAACACTCTTCCTGATTTAGGTTTCCTGTGGATGATATTTGCCTGCTATATCTTTGGTTTTAAGTCTTTCCACTGCTCTGCTAAATTAATTGGAACTGTGATACAGTTATCATTCCCAACGGGTCACATGCGCTCCATACTTTTAAAATACATGCCCTCCCAAAGAATTCTGGGAACTGTAGTTTGCCCCTCCTACTGTTTGTAGCACTCTTAAACAAACTACATTTCCCAGGATTCTTTGGAAGAAGCAAGTTCTCTGGAATCTCAGTATTTAGTGGGAGCAATTCATTTGTAGTAAAAGAAACAACTTCAAGGGTAAATATGAGCAAGTGAGTGAATTTCAGCAGGAAACTCACATGGTGCCCCAATCCAGATTGGACCCTATAGCTACATTATTTTTTTACAAAACAGGCCTGTTTAACCACACTTTAAAAAAAATGTTAAATAATGTAACATGTCGTTTGGCTTTGGTGAGTTTGAGTTCTCGCATTTCTGCCTTGAAAACACCATGGCCTTTTTATGCTACAGAAGTTGAGACAGTTCTCACTTTCTCTCTTGAGTGTAATTCACAAACATGCTAAAGAAATGAATGAGAAATATAGACTTCTAAAAACCTGCAGAAAGGTCCATGGATCTTCCTGGAAGTTCTTGTTGGACACTTTTTCCACTGAAGGTGAAGTAATACCCGTTTCTCAGATAGCATGAACAACAGGTTGGTAAGTTTTGTTGTGTTTTTGGTGTGTGTGTGTGTGTTTAAAGCCTTACATTCTTCTCCTCCCCACACACACAAAAAGAGATTAAATGGGAGGGGAAATAGAGGCTGGTGGTTCGATGCCAATGCCATCATGTGGCTGCTGCAAAAAACCCCAAAAACAAAACAATACCTGCATGAATAAGAAGCACCCATCCCACAATAAACGCACACCTGAAAGCACCCATAGGCTCAGAAAACTACAAATAAAATCTGGAAAGTGTGTATCAAAGAGATTAAAGCTTCCCAGAACAGCTTGACATCTTCATAACAAGGCGAAAAGAACATGAAAATTACTATCTGCCCAGAAAAGCATCCCAAATGTTGGTAGGCCTGGAAGTCTTCCCTACTTGGGAGCAAAAGCGATGCTTTCTTGGTACATTAATCTTTTGGATATCCTTTGGATAAAAGGAGATAGACAAACAGTGAATATTTATTACTGTCGTTGATGTGCCTTGCCATTACTTGGACGGAAGTTCTGTCAACAGCTCTCATGTTTTTCTAGACTAGTTCCTGAGTCTCAGACGAATTCTATGGTTGGTCTCAACTTCAAAATAAATACAAACTACAAAGAGATGTATTTTTGTCTGCTTTCTGTGCTGTGGGTTACCTGCGAGCCAGCTCTCCTTGAGCACAAATGGGGACAGAGTTCCCTACAGTAGGGGTGAAAACAGACACAATATAAAACAAGTAACTGAACTGAGATGTGAGCAGCAGCAGACTGAATACTGGCCAGGCCTAGCTCCAGATTTCTTTCCAACTTCTCCTATTTGGTAAACAGGTCTCATGCTATGCTGCTGTTTCAATTATTACAGTGGTACCTCGGGTTAAGTACTTAATTCGTTTCAGAGGTCCGTTCTTAACCTGAAACTGTTCTTAACCTGAAGCACCACTTTAGCTAATGGGGCCTCCTGCTGCTGCCATGCCACCAGAGTACAATTTCTGTTCTCATCCTGAAGCAAAGTTCTTAACCTGAAGCACTATTTCTGGGTTAGTGGAGTCTGTAACCTGAAGCGTATGTAACCTGAAGCGTATGTAACCCGAGGTACCACCGTACTAATAAAACATCCACCACTTCATTTTGGGTGTACTTATTTTAGTTAAGCCTTGGTTCTAAACCAATTCCTTGGACCTCTCAAGTTACAGCTGCTGTAATTTGGCTTCTTTTGCCTGAGGCCTCAGAAGCAGAGAGCAGTACTTTAGCCCTTGCTCCTTGGGGTCTTGGGGACAGCTAGCGTGGATTTACACACAGGGAAAAAATACTATAAATAAGTCAGAAATTAAATCGTTATAACCAAGGGGGGAACCCCTATGTAAAAGCGCTAGAGAAAAGGTTTGTGCTCTCTGGCGCCACCTGGTGTTGCATGTTTATAACATTCAAATCACTGGGGCTTTTTTACTACTGTAGCTGAGTCCCTAGAGTACAGCCTGAGATCTCCTGCACAAGTTAAGTGAACAAAGCAGGAGTGGTGGTAGCTCCTCTACCTAACATAGTTTTTTACTCCTTGAGAGTTGGCACCATCTGAACCAGCAGGGGAAGAATGACCTAGGGGTTTGGGTCAGGTTTCCTGATATCAAGTGTAGTAGCTTATGCAATATTTAATTCCTGTTACTGATGGAACATGCTCCCATGCTTCACAGTATTTTGTTATTCTGCACACACACATGAAATACCTTCATGAGACATTCTTCCCTCAAAGAACCCTGGGGACCCTTACAGAGTTACCACTCCCAGCAACTTTTAACAAACTACAGTGCCCAGAATTCTCTGAAGGAAAAAGGGTCTGGGAAAACAATTGTGGGGCTTTCGGGGCTCTTGGTTTCCTAATCCTCAAATCCCTTAAAAGGGTTTTAAGCCTGTGGGCTCCCACTGATTTAACTGGAGCCCAATTGCTTTAAATCAATGTACTTCGTTTTAATTAAATTAGTGGATTGACCTGCAAGTGCCAGAGCAGGAAACTGTGGCTTCCCAGGAACATAGTTGTTCTGCAGGTTTAATGCATGAAACTGAAATCCAGTCATGTGAATGTTTCTGTTGTATCTGTTAAGTTGTGGGTGAACATATCAGACGACACAGCGATTCTTTAAACAGCTCAGCTTCAGGCCAGAACAGAACTGAGCTGAAGGGTTCAGCCAGCCTGCTTATATAGAGCTCCACTAGAATGCAACAGTACCCATTTTCTGTAACTATCCAATCACTGAACATCACTTTCGATCCCTTATTTGCATATGTGGACCTGAGTGAAAACTATCTACAGTATCCCCCTGCTGGCCCAGGGTGAGAACTTCAGTACATAACAGTATATATCACCCTGGAAGAAAACTGATGAATGTTTGTGTGTGATACTGATGCTGTTCAAAAAATCAGCAGGCAGCAGGGACATTCAAGGACTTGAAAAAGTACCCACCTTGCAGGATCCACAACTTTGTATATCGATCCATGTGGCGCAAAGGCACTGGGGTAGGATGTAGCCATAAAATAGAGCTCAGCTGGAGATAACAGGAAGAGAGGAGAAAGCCAGGAATGTGAAATTCGTCAGACAAAGTTGCAACAAGTTGATAACTGTGCAATTTTTTCCTCTCTACGTAAGCCAGGCCTGCGCAAGTTGTAACCTAACACCAGCCTAAAGCAACCATGTGGCCTTCCAGGTTCCTGATTATTTCAGGGTTGCCATATTTCAAAAAGTAAACCAGGACACCCCAAAAGTTGTTGAACAACTCAGAGTTGGTGGCCTCCCCCCAAAAATGCTTTCCTAAGAAAACAGACACAGCAACCAACATTACCTGCTTCATCCTCAGCGAAAGAAATGATGTATTTGCTGTAAGAGCTGACCATCCCTGGAAAGGCACAGGCTTTAGTGCTACCAATACAAATGTCTTGCTTCTTCCATTGATTTGCTCTCTCATCTTCTTGCAAAGCCATAAGCCGACTGGATGAAAAAACAAGAACATATGTTTTATGGTTTCACAGTTCCACTGTAGCTTAGGAAAACTCTTTCTGGTATATCCCAAAAGAGATCCAAGGCTTTCTCTTGGGCCGTAAATACTTTTTGCTACTCCCTGTTGCCATGAACTGTTTGAGCCAATGACTAGGGATGAACCAAAAACCAATATTCTGAGATGGTCTATAGGAAACCTACCTCCTGTACTGAAAAGTTAATGGAAAGAAGTTTGTTCCTTACCCGTTCATAAAATCACCAAAAATGTATAGGCCATTCAGGTTTGGAGACTCACATCCTCTATACACATAACCTCCAGTGACTGATTTTCCCACTGAATGGCTGTAGGCAAATATTGGAAGTATATCATCTGTTAAAAAAAGAGAAAATGCACTTTCGTCAATTAAAACTGTTTGATTATCTAAAAAGGAAATAGTCATCCTTCTTCAATGCACGAGCAATTTTTTCTAAAACAAATTGGGCATTTAAAGTAAAATTAGTGTAGTTTATAGCCGTGTTGTCTAACCTTTTTCCTTCTGAGGCCCCCATCCAACCTAGTTTCCTTCCTGTTGCCCCTCCCATGGGCGTAGGCACAGGAGACAACTGCCCCCCAAATAAGTAAAAATCAATACAAATCAGAGGCACTGCCCCCCAAAGAAACCTGCCCCCCTAAAAAAATCCTGGCTACACCTATCCGTGGCAAAAAAAGGGAGAGAGCGAGCTCTAGGTCTTGGTGGCCTGCCCCCTTACCCACTTGTGACTGGCCAAGCAGATAGCTAGCCAGTCAGGATTCCCCCCCCCTTCACTTCTCATTTCCCTCTGTGGCCCCCTAGTCTTGGGCTGTGGTTCCCCCATTTATGCATTTTTCACCGTGATCCCCTTGGAATATCTTGGTTTATATGGAAACACTGGTTTATAGGACCACCATGCATCCACCTTTGCAGCAGACAGACCTCTGTTTGAAGGCGTCCTCTGGTTGAATGGCTGATGGGCCCAAGACTGGTTTAAAAATAAGTAACCATTAAAATGGAAAGGAGGGGTCTTGAAATTACACATATTCAGAGACCTCCAGCAGTGGAGGTAGATCATCACAACTAGTGGCCACAAATAGCCTTTTCTGCCGTGTATTTGCCAAATCCTCTTTTAAAGCCAGTCATGTTGTTGGCCATAACTATTTCCTGTGGGAGCAAATTCCATAGTCCATGTGCGCTGTGTGAAGTACTTTTTTTTGTCTGTCCTGAATCTTCCACCGTTCAACTTCACTGAATGCCCCCAGGCTCTATGAGAAACGGAGAGAGAAAGCGTTTCTCTATTCACTTTCCCCACCCCGTGTGATTTTATACGCCTCTATCGTGTCTCCTTGTACAGTGGTACCTCCGGTTGCGAACGGGATCTGTTCTGGAGGCCCGTTCGCAACCTGAAAAGAACGCAACCCGCGTCTGCGCACGTGCGGGTCGCGATACACCGCTTCTGCACATGCACGTGACGTCACTTTGTGTGTCTGCGCATGCGTGAGCGGCAAAACCCAGAAGTAACCCTTTCCGGTACTTCCGGGTCACCATGGGACATGACCTGAAAACGCTCAACCTGAAGCAAACATGAGGTATGACTGTACTTGCCTTTTCCTGAAACTAAAGCACTCTAAATGTTGTAACTTTGCCCCCAAGGATCTTATCCTTAATGAAGTGCATTTGCACTTCCTATCCCTTCACAAAGGAATGACAAAAATGATAGCTGCAGAATTAACAGTTAAACCAAATACAGGTAAGATAAGGCCTTCCCACCAACACACTAAAAATGACAGGAAATATTCTTTACCTAAGGAGGAATTTTGACAAAGCTTGATGTCATAGCACTCAAAGCCTTCCTTGGCTCTCCAGCCGTAGTTCCCGCCTTTAACAATTATGTCCACTTCTTCAAACTTGTTCTGGCCGACATCTCCACAGAAAATTCTCCCCCTTCCTTTGCGACTGAGCGGGTCACCTCTGTCCACAGAGCAACGCCACATGTTCCTCACCCCATAGGCATAGACTTCTGGGAGAGCTTGAGGGTCAGAGGCAAAAGGATTGTCAGGGGGGATGCGGTAAGGCTTCCCATCAGAGCTTCTTCCATCCACATCGATCCGCAAAACCTTTCCAAGTAAACTACTCCTGAGAGGAAATCAAGGCATAAAACAAGGATTAATGAACGTGACAAAGAAACAGAAGGGAGAGTGTTGTAGCAGTTTCCATATATGCTGGCTGCTTGACTAGATGGGATATCATCACCTTCTGTCAAATGATACGCAAGGAAACTTACATAAAAGATTTGGGAAAAAAGCAATAAATGATAAGATAATCTTTTAAAAGCACCCCTGAACAGAAAAGCAGCGTTATTTTAAAAAGTATAATTTGCCTTTAAAGGCAGAGTAGGCTGTCTCATATGTAAGGTAAAGGGACCCCTGACCATTAGGTCCAGTCGTTGCCGACTCTGGGGTTGCGGCGCTCATCTTGTTTTATTGGCTGAGGGAGCCGGCGTACAGCTTCCGGGTCATGTGGCCAGCATGACTAAGCCGCTTCTGGCGAACCAGAGCAGCGCACGGAAATGCCGTTTACCTTCCCGCCGGAGCGGTACCTATTTATCTACTTGCACTTTGACGTGCTTTCGAACTGCTAGGTTGGCAGGAGCAGGGACCGAGCATCAGGAGCTCACCTCGTCGCAGGGATTCGAACCGCCAACCTTCTAATCGGCAAGCCCTAGGCTCTGTGGTTTAACCCACAGCGGCACCTGCGTCCCGTCTCATATGTAATCAGCACTTATTGAAGATGGACCTTACCTGTTCTGAGCATTCCCAAATTTACCAAAAGGGTCCCCGGCTTTCCCTCCATCCCCTGTAAACAGGTACATGTAGCCATCCAGGCCAAAGAGGATCTGTCCCCCATTATGGTTTGCGGCTGGTTCTTCGATTTCTAAGAGACTCCTGAAGGGGGTGGGGAGGAGAGAGAAACACAGAGATCAGAAACTAGGAAAAAGAGCAAGGGAGGAAGGCTGGTTAACATCCAGGGCCTTACTAAGTTCAAAGACGTATTTTACTTATTCAGTCACTAAGCAGAACATCTTATCTGCATAGTGCTCAATCTTCCCCTTTTCCTAGACAAAGCAAAAAAGGACCTTAAAATTCCTGGGATAATTCTATCCTTCTGATGAAATCTGTCTGCTGGATAGAGCCGTCTTAAGTGCACATCTGGCACTCCCACTTGCCCTCCCAGGAGAGAAGCTGGGTCAGAATGCGCTGCATCCATCAGCATGCATCCATCACTGCTTATGGAAAGGAAGTCAATTAATGGCTTTGTTTTGATCTATGATAACTCTTATGCCAATAGGCAATCACCCGTAGTGGACTGCACGACACGTTGCAGGTCTAAGCCGTAGTCAAAGCAGGAAATCCGGACGGCAGATCAGCACAACTCCTGGATGCAGGAGCGGTGCTATTTTTCCAGAAAGAGAGGACAAGGTTTCTCCCTTGTCCTCTTAGAATGGCAATGGCGCCCACCTGGGAGCTGCTGGAGCTGAGCTCCAGTGAACTCTGGCTGGGAAAAAAAAGCCCTGCGCAAGAGTGTTAACTGGGCAAGGTCTTTCTGCATCCAGCCATTCCTATTTGGCAATATACTTCTCAATACATCTATCCTGCTTCCAGGCACATATTGAGGCAGCAATTGAACATGGGCGGAAGAATATTCAAACTAGGACCCTCAATAAGCTTCTTTTTTAGGAGACACTGTGGTCTGGTAGATGATAGGGTTGGGTTCTATGCTGGACATTAGGTCCTGCACAGCAACTGGAAAAGCCACCAAATTCCCAAATGAGCCAATGTTTGGATGCAGAGGGTGTTCCCGATTCTACCTTTGAATGACCACCTTCGAGTCAAGCCACCAACACACAGGAGCATTCTTTGTTGACATGGATCAAGTCATACCTATAAAGGGGGGGGAGGGATTCCTTTTCATCACTGGCTTCAATTATGATTGAAAAGTGGGTAGCCCTTCCCTCCAATGTCAAGAGAGCTCAGGATCCAGCTTGTCAGAATCTGGGTCCTGTTCTCTGTCTCTGCTCTAGAGCACTGGCTGATGCAACTGGTGGGTCAGGAACCCAAAACTGGCCATGCCATGGTCTAAGATAGTTAGGGAGTAAGACACTCACCTAGAAGACCACAGTTTGTCATATATAGGTGGAAAAACAGAGCCAATGAACCTGGGAGTGATCTCCATTGAAGACAGTGGGATCAGGCTGCACAATAACGGGTACCCCCACGTTACAGGTTGAAACTGAAACTACTCTCCAGGTTGAAGATTTGTCTAGATTCTTTCCAAAGTGCCGAGTGTAGGGCTGGCAAAACCTCCTTTCTCCCCTCCCTATCACATTTTGCAAGCATCAGCTGCAAGTCAGAGCAGTCTCTCTTGTAGCCTGTGGCTACAAAGGAAAGCACACACCTTTGCTTTGCCTGCACACACCTGTTGCCTGCTGGGAACAGGCCCATACAGCCAATGAACAATGTGGACTCCGCCGATCAGTTGATATCATGAGTGACACCAGCTGATTGACAGGAGGACGTGGTTGGGCCTCATGGATCAAACTGGAACCTCTGTTGGCCAGCATTAGTTTCTGAGCCGAAGGTTCCCCACCCTTACTAGCGACCTAGGTTCAAATCACACATCTGAATGCATTCTTTTATCTTGGATAGCACAGTAGTGCTTAGCACCTGAGTCCACCTCCACCCACATACCTATAAAATTGTCCTTTTGCTTGGCCAGGGAAAATAAATCACAGATCACAGAATTCATTGTTTCTTGAAGCCCAGCTGGGATTTGCTTTAGCACAGAGTGTACTTGGTTACTACTTATTCCACAGGGTCAATATGAGGACTAAAGGTGACAACTTCGCCCTAAGCCCTTGGGAGGAAGCAGAGATCCCAAGAAGAAGGAAGAAGGAAGGAAGCTTGGGGAAAACATTACCTTTCTGTGCTTGCATCAGCCTTGTTGACATCTGACATGGAAACTCTTAATTCACTGATCCTGATTTTCTCCACCTTTTTCTTGTCCTGGTAGGAGTAATAAATGTAGAATTTCCCATTGTCCTTGTATTTGGGGTGGAAGGCCATCCCGAGGAAACCTCTTTCATCTCCTAACCAGGGGGTGGTCAGCACCATGTTCTTAATGTCCAGAAAAGGCTCTTCCAGGCGACTTCCATCTGGAAGAAAGACCCAGATGATGCCCACCTGTTCAGCCACAAACATGCGATGGGTGTTGTCGTTCGCGTGCGCCATCAGCACAGGATTCCTCAGCCCGTTGGCCATCTCTTTTAGGCACAGCTGAAGGCAGCCTTTCTTGTCCTCCACCACAGAGCCCAGGTTACGGTTCAGGTCTGTGTTTTTCAGCACGTCGGGGAAGCAGTAGTCTTCATCCTGGATGTTAAGCAGGTTGCAGAAGCGGGTCTTGTTCCTCTCGCAGCATTCCTGGATGTGTTTGTCGTCGGTAAGCAACGTGATGGCAGAACGGCAGTAGAGGTGGAACTCCGAACAGTAGTCTGAGCAAAGGCCAGGCAGGTTCCGCAGGGGAGTCTGAGGGTTCTCGGCATCATAAAGATGAGCTGCGTAGGGTGAGCATTCCTGTTAAAGGGCGAAAAGCATTCTGAAAGTGCTGTGCAATGGACCCTATCTGTGTGGCTGCTGCTGCAGCACAGTCATGCCTCCTCAGTCTGCACATTTATGTATTACAAAGACACCTCAAATAGCAGGCCTGAATAGCTCAGCTGGTTGGAGCGTGCTACTGATAATACCAAGGTTGCAGGTTCGATCCCCACATAGGACAACTGCATTTTCCTACATTGCGGGGAGTTCGACTTAATGGTCCTCAGGGTCCCTTCCAACTCTACATTTTTATGATTCTATAATCCTAAGTGTGCAATGCTCCCTGACTTTAAGAAATGTAACAGCCACATTGGATCAGACTAAAGGGCTATGGAAGGGAGACCTCTGGATACTGTTGGACTGCAACTCCCATCAGCCCCAACCAGCAAGGCCGATGGTTGGAGATGATGGGAGACATAGTCCAACAACATCTGGAAAGCCAAAGGTACCCCATCCCAGACCTAATCCAACATCTTATTTCCCACAACAGCCGTCCAGAAGCCTATGGAAAGCTCACATGCAGGACATGAGGAAATAGCCTTTTCCACTGTTATTACCCAACAACCAGTATTCAGAGCATGGTGCCTCTGATGCCGAAGGTGGCATATAACCCATACCCTCTCACACGCCCCAGCGGAAAACGGGGATGCGTGGCTTTTGGGGGCGTGCTCCTGCATGAGTCATTTCGTTCGCATGAGAGCAAGGCCCTGAAAGATGCAATATTGCTAGAACTGGCTAGAATTGTTTAAAAGTGCTTTTCCAAAAAAACAAAGTCTTTTTTGTTGGGGATAATTCAGACAGAAATTCCCAGGTATCAAAAAAGGGTCTTTATGTATGCCACTACTGCGGCCTGTGTTTTGTTAGCCCCAAAATGGAAAACAAGCGAGGTCCCAACTAAAGAAGAATGGCAACTTAAGCTGATGGAATATGCACAGCTTGCAGATTTAATATATAGAATAAGAGAACAAGAATAACATATGTTTAAAGATGCATGGAAAATGTTTACTGAATATATGGGGGGAAATTGTGTACACTTGAAAACATTGGCAGCATAAAGATAAATTCAACAGTGTAAGTAAATTTTGATGGATGTAATAATGGAATACTGAATGGTTTATGTAAAATATGCAGGAAGGTCATTGCTAATTTAAGGATGTTTAAATGAGTATTCTAAATTGTAAAACAGAAAATTTAATTAAAAAATTAGATAGATAGATAGATAGATAGATAGATAGATAGATAGATAGATAGATACACACACACATATATTCATCTTCAGCGATCACTCATAACCGAGTAAGATTGCCTTCTATAAACACAGTTTTAACAATGAGTCACTCCGTAAGTGACTGTGGAGGCCAATTCTGGTTCCACACGTCCTTCCACAGTGGGGACATTGGTTCCTGGGCGGAAGTTGATCATGGTGTGGATTTGCCAAGCGTGCCTTCCTCTTAGCACGTTTCTCCCTTGCGTTCTGAGTTTGAGTGTCTTCAAAGTCCATGACACTTTTGGTAAAGGCTGTTCTCCAATTGGAGCGCTCGCAGGACAGTGTTTCCCAGTTGTCAGTGTTTATTCTACATTTTTTAGATTTGCCTTGAGACAGTCTTTAAACCTCTTTTGTTGACTGTTAAGTTGTGGGCGAACATAGCAGACGACACAGCGATTTCTCCAGAGCAGCTCTTTATTTGTAAGCTGGACAGAACTGAACAGCAAACAGCTCAGCCGGCCTGCTTTTATAGGCAGCCGGCAGTCAACAATGTAGCAACAACAACCCAGGGTTTCCCGCCTAAAATAACTGACGTGGACCTGAGTGAAAACTACATACACAATACTCCTGGTGGCCAGGGTGAGAACTTCAATACATAACATTGACCACCAGCATTATGCCTTCCATTTTGTTCCCATTTTATTGGGGCAGTTGGGTATGATAACCATTGTTATTAGCAGCCAGTGATCGCCATATCTTCCATGAGTTGTCTTATCCCCCCCTTTAAAAGCTATCTATGTTGTGATGGCACTTGATGGCCACAACCATATCTTGTGGAGACAGACTCCATAGCTATGCCCAAAGAAGTGTGTCATTCTCGCCATCACACAATAGCATTTCTCCATCTTCTCCACACAGAGAACCTACTACTACTTGCTTGCCCTTCTTCTTGCTTACATAGCTTTTTGTTATTCCAGTCCAAAACTGACCTGTTAAATCCAAAGCTCTTGTTTGACTACTGACTATAAAGTTGTACATTGGAAGCCAAACGGAATCTGTTCCGGAGGTCCGTTTGACTTCCAAAACGTTTGACTTCCAAGGTGCAGCTTCCGATTGGCTGCCAGACGTTCAGCTTCCAAAAGAACGTTCACAAACTGGAACACTCACTTTCGAGTTTGTGGCGTTCATCAATCAAGATACGACTGTAACTGGGTATCTCAAAGTGGTTTGGCAATCAATCCTTCTTTGCAGAGAACTCTGGGAATGGTAGCTTTGTGAAGGGAATAAGAGTGTATGAACAAGTATCAGCATCCTTGACAAACTGCAGTTCCCATAATTCTTTGAGGGGTGCTATGATGACTGTTTAAAGTGGTGTGATGCTCCTTTAAATGTAAAGGGCAGATGGGGCCTAAATCTTCAGAGCTGAGTATAGTATACTGAAGTGCAGTTCAACAAAATGTCCCCTCTGACAAGCCTTTGTCCCACCATTTGCTTTGGATCCTACAGTCTCTCCCTGTCTCAAGTCCAAACTTAGGCGCTGCAGGGGCTGTCTTTCAGAGAATGCAAGCAACCCCCATTTGCAGCTAAAAATGTCTGAGGTCAAGACATTCCTAAGGGTCTACATAACAGTTGCTAGGATTAAACCGCCTTGCCAGTAAAAGGCTGGCCCATCTGTTCCTTTTTCCTCATCTATGTGAGAGGTTGCAAATGGTGTTCTGCTCATTGTTCCAACCTCTATCACAGAGGGGCTGATGAAATATTAAGTCTTTAGGTCCCTCTGTGACTACTGTGTCTGCCGTTTTATAAGGATTTCCTCTCCCTGTCTCCCTGTCTGAAAAGTTGTTTCCACATAATAGTAAGTGGAGCTATGCAGAATTAACTATTGTCCCAGTTGTTAAGGGTTGGTGGGAACCGTAACTGTGAGGGATAAACTAGAGACACCAGGAATTATTTTTTTTTGAGGTGTGGAAAATGTGCTTCAAATGTGCTTTAAAGGCACAGTGTGTTAAATGTGTTTTTCTGCATTTAATGAGCAGGGGTTTTGAAGTGAAACTTTTTGCATCAGCTTGGGTGGTGGAACTGATAATTAACAGGAGGAGAGAGGGGGGGAGTTTAACCCTTTCCTCCCCTGCTGCAGTCCGAAAGGAAATCCTTTCTCTGGAGCTAGTATTTGCATAGGCAGGAATTCCCTGCCCTCTCTGGCACCACTGCATTTTAAAAGATCTGCATATTGGGTGCAAAGACATATTTGAGGTCACCTTCCTATTTGGCCCTAAGACTGACATTAATTAATTAATCAGTGTCAGGAACCATCACATTTATTCACTGATGAAATATTAAGTCTTTAGGTCCCTCTGTGACTACTGTGTCTGCCGTTTTATAAGGATTTCCTCTCCCTGTCTCCCTGTCTGAAAAGTTGTTTCCACATAATAGTAAATGGAGCTATGCAGAATTAACTATTGTCCCAGTTGTTAAGGGTTGGTGGGAACCGTAACTGTGAGGGATAAACTAGAGACACCAGGATTTTTTTTTGAGGTGTGGAAAATGTGCTTCAAATGTGCTTTAAAGGCACAGTGTGTTAAATGTGTTTTTCTGCATTTAATGAGCAGGGGTTTTGAAGTGAAACTTTTTGCATCAGCTTGGGTGGTGGAACTGATAATTAACAGGAGGAGGGGGGGAGTTTAACCCTTTCCTCCCCTGCTGCAGCCCGAAAGGAAATCCTTTCTCTGGAGCTAGTATTTGCATAGGCAGGAATTCCCTGCCCTCTCTGGCACCACTGCATTTTAAAAGATCTGCATATTGGGTGCAAAGACATATTTGAGGTCACCTTCCTATTTGGCCCTAAGACTGACATTAATTAATTAATCAGTGTCGGGAACCATCACATTTATTCACTATTTCCAGCAGTGGTGCCAACACAGCAAGATTTGGGGGCAGAGGTCTGAGGGGCCCATTCAGCAAAAGGAGCAGAAGGGCTCACCTTTGCTGACAGATTGAAATACATTTCAGATTAAGCGAGGCAACAAACACATTGCCATCTGAAGAGGGGCAAAATCTTTAAGTCCTAAGTAAACTGAACCACTGGCTTCATTTTCCATCCAGGTTGTCTTTGCTTTACTTTAGACCAATTCCATCCCTGCCCCTGACACACACAAAGTATCCCACACTGGGGGAAAATATGGGTTCCCGTGGCTGTGAAATTATTTTTAAAAATAAGCAGCTTCCTTTTGACTTCACAATCTGAGCAGTGTTGCCCCTTGAAGAGAGCGTATTCAGTACATGCAGATAATATTTTAGCGCTGAGGAAGCTTAGATGGAAGAGTGCTAAGCCTGGTGTGTGTTTTGGCTCCTTTGTGCTGGCAAGGAGTGAATCATTGACCTCCATGACTCACTGTAAAAGGGGAACCCTTTCTGCTCATAAATCACTGGATAGGCAGGGTGCCAATGGGAGCCGCACCCTTTGCTCATTGTTCTCCTGCTAGTTACACACACACACACACTGGCTGGTTTCTGCCTTCAGCCAGATGGGCAGCCTTCACTAGAAAGCAGGGGGAGCAGGAACCGAGCAACTGAGACTGGAGGGAACCCTTTCCAAAAAGGCATGGGTGCCAGCTGTTTGATCTGAGGCTGCTTTCAGAGCTGCAGCTTTCCAGGGCACCAGGCAGGAGCACAATCTAAACACATCGCTTCATGGCATCTGGGAATCAAAACACCAAGGTCCACTTTCCTCAGCCCTGCATAAGCCGCCGAGCGCTGCCCAGTCTCGGTCTGCATTTATTTGCAAAGCAAATGGAAGAAACACTTATCTTTTTGTTCCGAACCTCAGACACAAAATGATTAGCTTCGCCACCTTTCCAGCAACGGAGAGCACCGCTGCTGCTTCATTTGATCTAGAATATTAACTTGAAAGTGTGTTTTGTAGCCCCCTTGGGCACACACAAAAAAACCTGCTTCACAGCTCGCCTTGAGCCTCACAACAACTTTGCGAGAAAGCTTAAGTGGCTCGCCAAAGGGAGGCCAGGAAGAAGACAGCAGTCCAAAGAGATTTTGCATTCGTATTTCTTTTGTCGCACTTTTGCCACCGTTCAAACAGGTTTGGCAGGTTTCTGATATGAAATCCACAAAATCTGTTTAGCAGGGGTTAAAGTAGCATGAGTGAACAAATTGCAAGCTGTGATTGCTCTTCCAAACTATCTTCAAATTTCGGGGTGGGGGGGAGAAATCATTCCTTGCTCTCCAGCCTTCAGGTGAGAGTGAGGATGTGAGATTTTCACTACTGTGTCATATTGGTTTGAAACATTAAAAGAAAAAATCACCCTAAGATTATACAGCTTAATACCTGTATGCTAAGCAAATACGTAGAATGAATCAATGGAATATTATCCTCATCCTCCCCCTGAACAATATTGCATTATGTTTTTACATACATCACTATTTGTCCGCAGGAAAGGTGCCACTTATATATATTCCCCTGTAGCTGCTAAAGATGCCACATATATATATTCTACACACACACACACACACACACACACGTACACGTAGCTGCTTAGTTTTATTTAATTTATGTTCTCTGTCTTCCCTCCTTAAAAAAATAAATAAACCAACAGTAGAATTTGCAATCAAGTGTATATCAGTGATGCATAATGAAGGTTACAACCCACCCATTGCCTTACCTGGCATAAAATATCTTTGATATATCCTCCACACAATTTGTGAGCCTGCGGATCGATATAATCCATCACCTCCCAGTATTTGGCTGCAATCGTATTGTCTTTGTCCTGATCACAACAACCAAAAGTTTCATAGGCAGAGCAGAACTCCAGGTGGAACGGAGGCTGGAAAGGAGGACCATAATCGAGGCACTGCGGGTGTCCCAGGAGTGGCCCACTTTGGCCCAAGAGCATAAAGAAGACACCGGTGAGAAAATTTAAAGAATGGAAGGAAATCCCGGCTCTGTTGCTCTTGTAGGAGCTCACAGTAGCTTTCCTCACGGAAGTTTTCCTGTTGCTAGATGTCTCCAAGATGTGACCACCTTGAAGATTAGGGTTATTCATCTTCTGAGCTTTGAAGCATCCCAAATAGCAGAGAGCTCAGTGTTTGCTCAAGTTTGCTTACACACCCCTCTCTCTGTCTCCCATTAAGTTTACTATTGGTGTGCTAAGAAGCAAAGCCTTCAGACCGCCTCTTGGCAATTCCACACCTCACACTGCAGAATACTCCCCTCCTTCCTTTTTTTCTGCAATTTTCTCTGACCCCTCTGATAGAAGGAGGCAGATGCCACACAGTAACATACACTGTGAGAGAGAGAGAGAGAGAGAGAGAGAGAGAGAGAGAGGAGGGGGGGGAGAACTTAAAGCATAAATTACAGCTGCTGCAAGCATTCTATACTATCTGGTCAACAGTTATAGAAAATAATCATTTTTTCCTATTCACAAAGCTCAGGAATCCAAAGCTCAGCAAATACTGTAGCTGGGAAAGACGATGAATCATTTCTGTCCGTTACATTCCCACTCTCATTTACTTGAAATTAATCAAACTGAGATCACATTCATGTGAAACATGAAACATGAAATTTATAACGGTCAGAGACCAGCTTGAGATCACATTCTAAAGAAATTATATAGGATTTCCCCTTTGCCAAATTACAAGCATGTGGATTTTTTTTAAAAAGGGTTTTGTTAATTGATCGTTAATATGGTTCCCACCACAAAAGGCTTGGGTTGTTTAATACGTTCATCCTGGTAATGATATTTTTCAATGGCAATATTACAATGG
This sequence comes from Podarcis liolepis, assembly GCF_965112155.1. NCBI lineage: Eukaryota > Metazoa > Chordata > Lepidosauria > Squamata > Lacertidae > Podarcis > Podarcis liolepis. Next base: position 93,958,907 of record NC_139557.1, on the reverse strand, counting down.
ACATCCTTTTTACAAACTGGAAACGAGCATATTAAATGATTTATTAGATGCTACTTAGTAAATCCTACATTTTGACTCATTTATTTTTTGCCACCTTGGCACATATGTATACACACACACACACACACAGAGAGAGAGAGAGAGAGAGAGAGAGAGAGAGAGAGAGAGACAGAGAGAGAGAGAGAGAGAGAATTTTTGTACCCTCCCAAAGCACTACTTATTACCCTAATTACATTCAGTGTTCAGAAATGAATTCATAGACTCATAGAACTGTAGAGCTGAAAGGGACCATGAGGATCATCTAGTCCAACCCCTGCAATCTTTTTTGCCCAACGTGGGGCTCAAACCCACAACCCTGAGATTAAGATTCTCATGCTCTACCAACTGAGCTATCCCAGCTCATAGCCCCATATTGAACATGGGTTGGTCCTGTAAATATTTATGTCTAATTTGCTCTTACTGGTTTTGTTCCCTTTGACCGACAAGACTTTTAAGACTCTGAACATGAAGCTGCTGATAATAAAAAATGATCAGTTGCCAGAAAAACATGGCCAGGTTTGTTGCTTCAGGGGCAATCTAGCTTGAGTTGCTTCTACCCACCCTCCTTCCCTTCTTGACCTTTTTTTTTAAAAAAAAGCTGTACATTTTAGGAGAACAGTGTTTGTGTTAGACTCCACTGTCAGATCTGAGCTCTGGCTCCTGGCTGTACCCCTTTACCTGCTCTGAGCCCCACCCAAAAGGCTAACCAGGGTGAGCATTGGCATCTATGCAGATATAAGGGTTAATGCTGGAAAGCTCTAGTAAATATGAACAAAAGTAAAATTTGCTTCTCTGCTCAGAGGCTTTCAGATTTAAAACTAGTACTTTTGATTACACTTCCACATACAGCTACACCGCTTCCTTCATAGGTTGACAGCATGCACCTTTAAGAATCTTGCTTTGGCTGCCAGATTGCAAAAGGCCACTGTGACCCCTACAAAAATGTGTTGAATGCTATTTCAAAAACAAAAAGCATATCAACAGGTGGCAGACTTGCCAAAGATCTGAGATTAGTGAAAACTTCACCTAGGAAGCCTGGGAACAACTTTTACAATGCGGGTTCATCCAGTGCTGCAGATGAGAAAATATTGTCTTTTATTCTACCCAAATGAACACAGGGTGCTGACATATACCAATTTTGTCCATCTGGTATACTATACTATATCTGACTGGCATCAGAATGGATCCCAAGGGTCATCTAGTCTAACCGCCCACAATGCAGGAATCTCAAGTAAGCATCCATGACAGGTGGCTATCTAACCTCTGCTTAAAGGTAAAGGTAAAGGTACCCCTGCCCGTACGGGCCAGTCTTGACAGACTCTAGGGTTGTGCGCTCATCTCACTCTAGAGGCCGGGAGCCAGCGTTGTCCGCAGACACTTCTGGGTCACGTGGCCAGCGTGGCGAAGCTGCTCCGGCGAACCAGCACCAGAGCAGCGCACGGAATGCCGTTTACCTTCCCACTATAAAGCGGTCCCTATTTATCTACTTGCACCCGGGGGTGCTTTCAAACTGCTAGGTTGGCAGGCGCTGGGACCGAGCAACGGGAGCGCACCCCGCCGCGGGGATTCGAACCGCCGACCATGCGATCGGCAAGTCCTAGGCGCTGAGGTTTTACCCACAGCGCCACCCGCGTCCCAACCTCTGCTTAGAAACATCCAATTAATGAAAGTCCACACCATCTGAGGGAGTTCTTTCCACTGTTGAACAGCTCTTCCTGCCAGAAAGTTCTGGTGTTTAGGCAGAATCTCCTTTCTTATAAATTGAATCTATTGGTTCTGGTCTTGCTCTCCAGAGCAGGAGAAAACAAGCTTGCTCCATCTTCCATGTTACAGCCTTTGAGATGTGGGTGGGTAGGTTTCACAGCCCTTGTTTCCTGAGCACCTTTTAACATGAGATGCCAGGGATATATCTGGGATATATCTGGGATGCCAGGGATATATCAGGGATATAACAGAGAATGTTCCCTTATACCAACTCAGACCATTGGTCCATCTAGCTCAGTATTATCTATGTTGACCGACAGCAGATCTTCAGGGCTTCAGACTGTGGACATCCCCAGGGGTATCTGCAGTTTCTCCATCGCTGATTTAGATGAAGAATAGGATATGCACAAATGACAATAGTAATATTATGTAATTCAGTTCCAATTGTTGTAGCTTGATGAAGTCAATAATATACTGCGTTTGTCATTTAAGTGATACCATTTAAAAGCACATTCCAGTTCCACGCAGCTTCTTGGACCTCCACCAATGTTTTTTTGCATGGTGTTGTTGCTGTATTCCACCAATACAAAATGTACTTTGCACTACTTGTAGCAGTTCTCTCACTCATGCTTAAAATCCTAAGGCTGCTGTTTCTAAGGGCTCCACAAGATGTTTACTGAGTATACTTCCAAATTTGCTTACACAAATCTTACAGGGAGGTTATAGTGTCCGCTCTTTTTTAAGCATTTGTTTCCATGTATTTGCAGGGAAGTTATACAAGGGGCATTCACAGAACCATAACCACTGGGGGGGGGTGACTAGCTGAGGTTTTGGCCCCGGGTGAAGCCTCCAGGGGGCGCCATTGAGGCTCCCAGCCTGTGTGTGTGTGTGATGTGTGTGTACACAAATGCACAAGGGTGTGTGTGTCAAACTGTGTCTTTGACCCAGGTAAAATAAAGCCTAGTTTCACCCCTGGACATTCATCCGGATTGGTTTGCACAGGAGTTACACATTGTTCTGTCGATTGTTCTTTATCCCTTACTTGTATTTCCCTATCACTTTGCTAACCACAAAAAGTGTGTTTTTAAAGTGGATTTGTTGCACCAGAGCAGTGTAATCCACTTTAAATGCACAAACCTGAATTTCCAGTTGAATCATTCCTGCAAAGTAGTGGCAGTCTGAAGGCAACCGGAGTCTAGACATTCTCTGCAGGGTGCCTCCGCAAGCCACTCTCCCAAGTCAGACTTCTGATGAAGTCACAATTCAAGGCTGTGCCAAAGTGATGACCATGACCAGCAGGAAGGTGCGTGGGGGCAGATTAATTAATCCATTCACGAGCTCCATCCTAAAGAAAGCATTTCATGTTTGAATGCCGCAGTGCAGCACAAACAAATAAATAGTTCTACTGGGTACAACATTCAGATTCCTGGGATTCTTGAGTTTTCTTTTCTTTTGAAAAAGAACATGTTTCTAACCCTTATGGTATGAACTTTTGGACTGAAAGGATGCCTCGGATACCTCTGAGAAGCCGCTGGTCTAGTAGACAGATGGCAATGCATTGGATTACCCAAGTCAGTTGTGCATATTTGCTAAATGTTCATAATGTACACAAAAGTTGCTAAATGGACACAGCAGAATTTCTTGGGGTTGCTCTGAGTTTTCCTGCCTCGCCTAATGTGCGTGTAGCCCAACCATGCATACTGACTTCAGGTCTGAACATCTTTCTACCTACCAAGTTACCAGACACAGGGTACCAGCTGCCGTCTCCATTTTTGTTACCCAAGGAGGGCAGAAGTGCCTGCAAGTCAATTAGCACCAGAAAGCATCTACCTCTCTCAAAAATGTGCTTAAATGTACAAAGTGCATGTGCACAGACAGGTTCTTAAAGACATGTGTTAACAACAGTGCATAGAATGGGCTGGTGCGGGCCTCTTCTTTTAACTGCATGATGGGTGACTGGAAGAATTTCTAAAGGCAAACAATTCTACACTATTGTTATAGGATGCAAGGCAAGCTGTAGTCACAGCATGTCTATATTATGTATTGTCTGCTACAGATACACACACACACACACACACACAAGCACCATCAATTCAAGAACATATTTCAAAGGTTCTTATATGAAGACTTTGAAAGATAAATGATAAAATGTGTTTCCTGTGAAGTTTTATTTTAGCAATGACTCAAAGCCGAATTCCTTTGGAAAGATTTATTATAAAACTGGAACTTCATTTTAAAAAAAATGGTTGTCAATTATATACAAGGTTTTTTCATTGCAGGGGAGATCTGTATGCAGAGCAAAACATGTACAATCGGGGTGGGGGGGGAAATATAGTTCCAAAAAGAAAAGAAAAAGGATTTTGCCTCTAAAAGCAATCAAATATCAGACGATCTTCAAACTGACCCAGCTGTGTTTTTTCACAAATGTCTTCAATGGTTTGAACTTTTTCTTATTGGCTTCACAACCTTGCCGCATGACGTATCTAAAATATTTGCAATCTTGACACAAACAAAAGTAAAATGGCATTAGAATGAATGAATGGGTTAAGACTTAACTGGGTACAATCAGACCCTTAAGAACATGTTGTGAAGAATAAAAAAATCCCACTGAGCATTCTCAACCTCAGTACTCCACAAGTGTCAAAATCTCAATGTATAGAAAAATTATGGGTAAATTAGTATTGTTATAATGTGGAGCAAATAATCCAGCGACGTAAGCCTACATCTGGAAGTCACTTTGCTTAATGACAAGGTCCCAGTCCAGAATGAGGTTTGACGGCCATTTTCTAAAAAAAATTATCTAGACCATTATTACAAGAGCTTTGAAGGTACTGTATAGAGTTTAAGATACCGACAAACAGCACTATTAATCTACAGACCATGTGCTCATCTCTCATGTTAGATGTTTCCATTAGGGGTCTGATGGGTGCTGGGTTTTGTACATGCAAAAGAAAATGCATCATCTTGCTTTGTTTGGGCTCAACTAATGCTGTAATGAGTAACCAGCAGTACGCATGGTGTTCCCATCAGCAGCTAGAATTGCCTCTCCTCTCCATTGAAGGCCATGAAAGTAACACATGTAAGAAGTAATCCGAGGTTCATTAACGTCCCACATTTTGTATGGTCTCTCAGCACCTCAGATTTCCTTCCTACAAAACGGAGGAAGGAAACCCCCCTGTAATAACTGATGCTTCAACTAGGCTAAAGGTAAAATAAAAAAATTCCTTCCAGTAGCACCTTAAAGACCAACTAAGTTGGTTCTTGGTATGAGCTTTCGTGTGCATGCACACTTCTTCAGATACACTGAAACAGAAGTTGCCAGATCCTTCTATATAGTGAGAAGGTGGGGAGGGGTATTACTCAGAAGGGTGGTGGGAATGGGAGATTGGCAGATAGCTGAGATGAGCCTGTTGACGACTCTTAACGACATGCTAAAGGTAGAATGCTCTCTCGGGGCACCTACAGAGTTCCATCTCTCTCTCTTTCCTCACCGCTCCTCAAAATCAATCTCTTCTTTGAAGCTTTTGGCTTAACTCCACAGTCCAAGCTGAAAGAAAGCCTAAGAACTTTTAACAACAGTTGCCTCTTCCTGTCGTTGTTTTTGCTTGCCACTCTGGTGAACTTTAGATGCTAACTGCCTTGGTGCGAAAACCAATCACTTTTGCTTATGTTACTTGATACAGTTCTATGCACCAAACGGCAGTGTGGAGCAATAGATTTAGTGTTAGACTAGAAGCTGGGAGACCAGAGTTCAAATCCTCCCTCAGTGGGCAACCTTGGGCCAGCCATATTTCTCAGTCTGACCCATCTCACAGGGCTGGTGCAAGGATAAAGGTGGTCACAGTTGAGAGAAAAGGCAGAAGATACAAGATAAAGCTTTATGCAATATACGCTTTGCCAGGATTCTAATTATTACATGTATACAGGAGACAGAACATATATTGGGGGGGGGGGGAGGCAGTTACCTTTTCCCATCAGCATTCCAGCCACCAGTACTTTTTCACAAGCGAGACATTCATCTTCCTGCCAGTTTCTTTTTGCCAAATAAAGGCTGAAATGCAAGGCTGGCCACCAGTCCTTACGAGATGCCCACTTGTTTTTGAGCCAGTGAAGCTGTTTGTCAGAGCTGGGAGTGGGGAGAGGGAGGGGGAGAGAAGGAGAGAGAAAAGGGTGTATCTCAGTTACATCCATGCTGAATGCTGATAGATTTCTGTACTACTACTACTAATAATAATAATAATAATAATTAAAATTCTTTATATCCCGCCCTCCCCAGCCGAAGCCGGGCTCAGGGCGGCTAACAACAGTAAAAATAACACAGTTTACATAAAATCATAATCAATTAATTGAAATACATTCTAAAATCAATTCATTCTAAAATCAATTCAGAGTCAAATTAATGGCAACCATTGGGCTAGAGTTCTATGAGGGTTACAGAAGGAGGGGGTCAGACTGTGCCAGAACACAACTAAGCTAGGCTAGGAGGTGTGTACTACTTATGCTTGGCTCTACCAAGCTGTGTGCACAGGCAATCTCATTGTGGTCCAAACTTCCCTTTTTCGTTTGGAGTTTTAGGCTAGAAGTAGCCAAGGTAGTACTCTCCAGATGTTGTGGACGGCTGCTCCCATCATCTCCGACTACTATAGTCTGCCATGTTGGCTACCCCTATTTCAGGGACATGGAAGATTACTTATGGTTATTTAACTCAGTGATTTAAAAGGGTGCTTTACTAATATTCAAATGCCATCTCTTGTTTTTGGCTGTGCCCTTGCAGCGAAAACATGTTCAATTTCCAGTTAATGTCCTAAATTCAAGAAGAAAGACATGCAACCTGCTCTGGACATTTTTGATATAAATTGGTGCCGCATGGAGGAAAAAAGACAAAAAAAGACAGATAGGCTACTTTTTTGTAGGCTAGTATCTTTCATGAATTAATTCAAATAAATTAAAATTAAAATTAGACTGGACAAATGGCCATCCTCAAGTTAAAATTGAAAGCGGTTAATACACACCAGGACCAACTATTTCCACTGATATTATAAGAACCTGTGTGCGGGCTGGTACACCTCCTTCGTACTTGTTCATACAAAGAGAAAATGAGTCAGACTGAACCCTGGCCAAAGGCCTGACAGAACAGTTCTGTCTTGCAGGCCCTGCGAAAAGATGTCAAATCTCACAGAACCCTAGTTTCTTGTGAGAGAGTGTTCCACCAGGCTGGGGCCACGACCAAAAAGGCCCTGGGGCTCAGGATCTTCAGGGTTGTGTTATTTGTAGACGATAAGGTCCCCCGTGAGGCATACCAGGAGAGGTGGTCCTGTAGGTACGAGGGTCCTAGGCCGTATAGGGATTTAAAGGTTAAAACCAGCACCTGAAACCTGATCCTGTATTCCACCAGGAGCCAGTACAGCTGGTATAGCACTGGATGAATGTGATCCCGTGGCGAAGCCCCGTAAGGAGTCTCGCCGCGGCATTCTGCACCCGCTGTAGTTTCTGGGTCAGTTTCAAGGGCAGCCCCACGTAGAGTTACAATAATCACGCCTGGAGGTGACCGTCACGTGGATCACAGTGGAGAGGTCAGGGTGAGAGAGATAAGGGACCAACTGCTTAGCTCAGCAGAGATGAAAAAATGCCGCCTTTGTTGTAGCTGTAACCTGCGCCTCCATAGAAAGGGAGACGTCAAAGATTACACCCAAACACTTGACGGAAGGTGCTGGCACCAGTTGCACCACCGCAAGGGATGGGAGTTGGCCCCCCAACCCCATATCGTCTCGACCGAGCCAAAGCACCTCTGTCTTTGAAGGATTTAACTTTAACCGGCTCCCACATAGCCATCCAGCCACGGCTTCCAGACATCTGAACAGTGTGTCTGGGGCCGAGTCACGGTGGCCTTCCATCAACAGATAAAGCTGGGTGTCATCACTGATGACAGCCCAAACCATCTCGGTCCCATGACCAGAGAGAAAACTGGACTGGACTGGATCCAAAGCTGATGTTTCATCCAGAAATCCGCCAAGCTGAATGAACTAAAAGGTATTATGAAATGAAAACAGCTTAAAAAAATAACCAATTATTCCATTAGAAAACTGGTGCAATTTTGAATACAGGTAAAAGTGTCTAAAACCTTCCCCTGACATATTTTCAAATATGTTGAGAAGTTTTTGAATGAGGGGGCAGTCAAATATCCTCAGTGCACCATCTGCTGAGGTGCAGTCAATCAAGAGATACATCCCATGGGGCAGCTGATTTCACCATTCACCCACTTCTGCAATATTTCTACAATCTCCTTCGCCAAGCAGCTCCAGGCTTTGACATTCTCCTTCCACCCAGCAGAGTCCAAGGCTGCAAAAATAACTTCCAGCCGTAGCTTCTGGTTTTTCCTTTTTTCTGAAATTAAGAGCAAATCATATTAAGGGAGGAGGGCAGGGATACAATTCTGTGTATCTTCAAGCACAATAATTAAAACACCTTACTTGATTTTTTCAGCATGGCGTAATATTCCAGCATCAGTTCATGAGAAGGGACAAGTTCGTGCAAGATCTAAAAAGAAACAGACAAGACACTAAACATCCATCTTGAGACAAAGTTATGCACTTCCCTATCCCACCAGTTTCAACGGACAAATTATGACCGGAGGCTTGTGCCAAAGTTCACTATAGCAGGGGAGTGGATTGGTCCAATAATTTCACTTTATAGCCTAAGTATACTAGGGACAAAGAATTTCTTCTGCAATTCTGCAACATCAAGTCTGAGGGGGCGTGAAAATTGAATTTACAGTGTGCTTACAGGAAAACAAATCTCCATGTATGTGTGTATAATAAATAATAATAATATTAACATTGTTCATAGGCTTTCCAGACACAGTGTACCTCAACCTCATGTCATAATGAGCCACAGTTAATGGATTACAGTGGTACCTCGGGTTAAGTACTTTGTTCGTTCCGGAGGTCCGTACTTAACCTGAAACTGTTCTTAAACTGAAGCACCACTTTAGCTAATGGGGCCTCTTGCTGCCGCCGTGCCTCTGGAGCCCGATTTCTGTTCTTATCCTGAAGCAAAGTTCTTAACCTGAAGCACTATTTCTGGCTTAGTGGAGTGTGTAAACTGAAGCGTATGTAACCTGAAGCATATGTAACCCGAGGTACCACTGTACTGTGACATTTTAAAATTTAATTACTTTTATATCTCACTTTCCCTCCAAGAGCTCAAGGTGGCTGGCATACATGGTTTTCCACCTCTCCAATTTCTCCTCACAACAATCCCTGTGAGGAGGGCTGGACTGAGAGACAGTGACTGGCTAAAGGTCACTCAGGGAGCTTCATGGCTGAGCAGGAAATTGAACTCTGGTCTCTCAGCTCCTAGTCTGACAGTCTAACTGCTACACAATTAAATGGTGATCATTAAATAAGGCCTGAATATAATACCTGGAGTGCAGACATCTGAGTTTTCCTCGATTCACCCCTTCTCTTTAGGAACTGATATAGGAAGACATGTGCATTAGGGTTTGGAGGAAATTTGGAATTATATGCATATTCGCTCAACACTTCTCTTGCTTCTTCATACTCCTCATAATATTCCAGCATCTGAGGAAACACACAAATGTACAGCTGATTATTTAAGGTTGGGGACCACATTTTCACCTTGACCCAAAAGAGTGTTTAGCAACAAGGGGAAAAAATTGGATCAAGTGAACACAATATAGTGAACACAATCAGGTGACTGAAATGCTTTTTTTAAACAAAATTTGTATACCACTTGATCGTAAAAAAAAAAAAACCTCTAAGCAGTTTACCAAAAAAAAAACAAAACACCATTTAAATTATTGACAAAACACGGTAAAAATGAGGTATTTAAAAATATTCAAAAGATTAAAATCAACAGCAAGTGGCTAAAAAGAAATAAAGCATGTTTAACTTCAACGTGTCTGGATAGTCTTACCTAAGCAAAAATGTTTTAAGCTGACACTAGAAAGATTACAATGAAGGTGCCTGCCTGATGTCAATACACAAGGAGTTCCAAAGTTCCACACGAAACTATTGATTTCTTACAAGTGTGGAATGAGTATTTTGTGGAACTGTAACAGTACCAGTTCCACAGACTGAAGAGGCTAAGTGTGTATACAGTCGTAACTTGGAATTCGAATGGCTTAGTTGTCGAATGTTTTGGCTCCCAAATGATCAAAAACCGGAAGTTATTGTTCCAGTTTTAGAACGTTCTTTTGGAAGCTGAACGTCCAACAGGACTTCTGAGGCTTCCGATTGGCTGCAGGGGCTTCCTGCAGCCAATTGGAAGCCACACCTTGGAAGTCGAATGTTTTGGAAGTCGAACGGATTCCGGAACGGATTCCGTTCAACTTCCAAGGTACATCTGTTATAGGGATAGGGTGATCCTGCAAGTAAACTGGTCCCAAGCTGTTAAGGGCTTCATATACTAATTGTAACCTCTTGAACTTGGCCTGGCAGCCGGGTGCAGACCTCAGTGGTGTTATATGCAGGCAAGGTCTCACTCCTATCAGCAACTGTGCTGCAGCGTTCTGCACTAACTGCAGCTTCTGGGTCAAGCACAAGGGAAGCCCCACATAGAATACACTGCAATAATCCAATTTAATGGATCAGAAATAAGAGCTTTAGAATAAAAAGCAAAGTTTGGGTGGGAACTTATGGCTGGATAATATATATACATTGGTTTGGTGCACACAGAAAGAGGAGAGGGAGGGAGGGAGGGAGGGAGGGAGGGAGGGGGGGGGAGAGAGAGTCATTTGGATAAAATTGCCAAACCATAGTTTGGCCATTGGGTTCAAAACTTGGGGCTGACAGGCTTTCCTCTCCTACAATTACCTTGCTTCCTGATCCAAGCAAACTCCAGTTAGCCATTACATTTAAACTGGCAATCTATCTAGTATTTTTTAAAAGCCACATAAGCCAATGAACATCATCATATGTTATGACTGAGAATTCCCAAGACTCCCCAATGCTTTCTAGACACTTTTTCAGAGTCTTATTTTACTAATTGCTATGAAAGACGTTTTTCGAGTATTCCCCGAGCTACAAAATCTTGAACAGCCAGCAATTACTTAGATCAAGATTTAGAGGGGGGGGGAGTAAGCTGATTGTAAAGCATGCTCTTACATCCACATAACACGTCACAAAAGGATCCCAAACTCCAGGAATTTTAATGATCTCCTTGAGGCTGACTTTAGCCTGCCGGTATAAGATGCGCATTTCCTGCTGAATAGAAGACACTGCGTAGCTGTCCTCATCTGCGAAAGACAAGGCATAATATAACCTCTTATATTAAGCACAGTGATCTGCAATTCAGGTAAATCATGACACTAATCTCACTTTCTAAGCACCCTAAAAATAAAAAGCTTTCTGAAAGAGAAGAACCGAAGAAATTCACAACATATCTTTCTGGTCCCAAAAGAGTCAAACAGAGGACTATTAAGCAGGGAACCTCTTTCAAGCAGAGGCCACGTTGACAGGTGAGCAACCCCACTCACCTGTTAAGGCAACAAATGATGATTAAGCTTTATGTTTACCACAAGCCAGTGAATCTGATTAAACTTAATGGCAAAGCAGACTGAAACGAAAGCATCAGTCAGTCTGCTTTACCGAGAAGGCCACTCAGTTTGAGTTCCTTCGGTACAGATGCAATGATGATAAGAGCAAAAAACTCTCAACAACCTATTCAAAAAAACTAACCTTCACCTGATGAGGAAGGCAGACTTAACAACACAATCCTAAGCATGTTCGTTCATAAGTTCCGTCGAGTTCACTGAACTTAAAGGTAAAGGTAAAGGGAACCCTGACCATTAGGTCCAGTCGTGACCGACTCTGGGGTTGCACACTCATCTCGCTCTATAGGCCGAGGGAGCCGGCGTTTGTCCGCAGACAGCTTCTGGGTCATGTGGCCAGCATGATTAAGCCGCTTCTGGCGAACCAGAGCAGCACATGGAAACGCCATTTACCTTCCTGCAGGAGCGGTACCTATTTACCTACTTGCACATGACGTGCTTTCGAACTGCTAGGTTGGCAGGAGCTGGGACTGAGCAACGGGAGCTCACCCCATGGCGGAGATTCGAACCACCGACCTTCTGATCAGCAAGTCCTAGGCTCTGTGGTTTAACCCACAGCGCCACCCGTGTCACTGGACTTACTCCCTAACAATTGCTTAATGCTGAAATCCTAAACACACATGACTTCTGATTTAACTGTGACCTCAGGACAGTTTAGTAGTCCAAATACCACTGACTGCTGCACTGTATAGTGTTATTTTGTGTGTTGTTCTTAATTATTGTTTCATACTGACTATTCCTCTATTCATTCATCCTTGCCGTGCGTGGGATACAAAACAGACAATAAAAACATTATTAGGACTTAGGTGCATATTCAAAGTCCAGCATTAGAGTCTCATTCTATGCTTCCAATTTCAAGAGCTGAGCATATGGCCATCTATTTCCTGCACAGATTTCTCCTAAGGCGCATACTCACCAAGCCCCAACATGTCCCTCTTCTTTTTCAACCACTTAGAATAGTCCAGCAGCCCCCTGTAACCTTGAATGAGTTTCAGTTCTTTGTTCTGAATGACTGTTTGTTCTCCGTACTTCCAGCTTTCTGCCAGGACCAGGTTCTGATAAGCCTCGTCCTCAAACCCGTTGCACAGCAGGTGGAAGGCGTGCTCTAAAGAAACCTACAAGAATTTCAACCTAGCTTACAATCCGCAGCAGCAGCAGCGGCTCTGAATAAAATGCTACAATGAAAACCCAATGGGCTCAGATACCTCCTACATCTGGAGGTTTCCCCAATACTTTCAGTGAAAAATTTGGCAGCTTTGCAAGAGCAACAGGGATATGCTGTTTGAATGATGCTGGACTTGGAAATAAATGGGGGACCACTGTCAAACTGGTGATGCAATTAACATCAGCACACGCCATTCAAATCTTGGCAAATGCACTAACACTCACTGGATCCCAGTCAAGGTTCAGACTGGCTCGGTAGCAACCCAGTGGAATAAGGACTAAAGCTTCCACACACCGAGAAAGAAAGAAAAAGAACTAGACTTCTGAATGTAAACCAAAACTGAATTTCTCTGTTTACTGATAGACAAAGCTTAAAATATTTTTTAAAAAATATATATGCAAATGATATGAAATAGAATTATAAATGAGTGGAAAATTGAATATAAAGAAATTAACACAAAATCAGGTAAATTTTTTAGGGACTCCCAGTTTGAACTGTACAAGTATACAAATGGTACACTTTTTTGCATGTACATGGGGCCAATTTACTGCAGATCAAGGTGCAGAACTGCATATATATATATATATATACACACACACACACACACACACACACACACACACACACACACAAAATAATATCCAGTTCAAAGGGTTGCATCCAGTGCTGCAGTGCCATGTGCGCTAGAGACTTCCTTGTGTGCAATGGCACATCCCTCTCCTGCCATCTGCTGTGCCCCCTGCTCTGTGCTTCATATGGTTGGAGGACCAGATTTAGACAAAGTGTGGGAGGAGGAGAGGAAGCGGAAATCACACATTCCAAGAGCATCAGCTACAACCCAAAGCTGCATGAACTACATCAGCATTCATTGCTGTATATTATTTATTATTATTATTAGATTTATATACTGCCCTTCAGCAAAAGGTTTCAGGGCGGTTCACAGAGTAAAATGCAGGATAAAAACAAGTAAATAACCAAAAGAGAACAGCAAAACAATAACTCTATTCTGTAATTAAGGATATGTTTTACCAAAGAAACTTCTACTAGGAGTAATGGACATTGCTACAAATCCCCGCAACAAGAAATAGAAAGGGTGGGGAACCTCTGGCTCATCGGCCTAATCCTGCAGAGGTCCTAATTATGTTTGTGAGACCACCTTCCTCAAACCATGCCCACCCACCACACCCCTAAAGTCACATGAGATATCAGGCAAGAGGAAGGCAAAAGCACGGCCTACACACTGAATTACATTCAAAACAAACCACTTGTTTGAGTTGCCACCCAAAATCGCTATGGTGAGCTAAAAAGTTCCCCATCCCTGCTATATGTGGAAGAATGAGCAGCACTCTTAATAATAGCAATAATAATGTTAATAATGTTTTCTATGAAAAATAAGTATTATGATCTTAAGGATCCTTTGGAACTCTTCTCACCTTTAAATATCCTTTTACTCCTAAATTTTTCATCTGATCTGCAAAGTGGTTGGTCTCTTGAATATTGCTCCGTGGATGCCGCTGCAAGATCTCAGTTCCTATTCTCCAGATCTCCTAGCACAGAGAACACACATTCAGAACACAGAAGCAAACGACAGCTACAAAAAGTGAACATAAGCATAGCTTTGAAGTATACGGTCACTTACAACAGGCACAAAGAGCACTTCTAATTGCATAATGCAAAAATTTGCAGCCATCGTGACACAGAATTAAATGCACAACAAAACACCCTAAATTGGGGATAAGCAACCTGTGGCCCTTGGTCTAATTTCATGTGGCCCTCAACATTGTTTCAAAAGCATTCTGCAAGCAATCAGGTTATATCTCTGGCAAGCGCAATCTATCCCTATCCCAGCAGCCCACTGGCTGGAGAGGCAAAGAAGGACAGGAGGAGTATAGCTCAGTCCGATAAACTCAGTTGGTAGAGCATGAGACTCTTTACCTCATGGTTCTGGGTTCAAGCCCCATGTTGGGCGAAAGATTCCTGCATTGCAGAGGGCTGAACCCCAATTCTCAATAACTTTTGATAACCATTGACTGTGGTATCCTTCTGGAGTGACCTACTTGGCTGGTCGTTCCCAGAGGCAGTATTCTTTGGCCCCATAGAGCCTTCAATGAGGGGTTCCTGAGGGTTCAATGTTACCCCTTATGCTGTTTAACATCTACATGAAACTACTGAGTGGGGTCATCCAGTGTTCTGGAGCACGTGGTCAGCAATATGCTGATGACAAAGAGCTCTACTTCTCCTTTACATCTGCAGGTGAGGCAATGAAAGTTCAGGACCGCTGTCTTGCCCCACTAATGGATTAGATGAGAGCCAATAGGCTGAAAACTCAATCAACATTTCTCTTCAATCAGGTGTTTGGCTGATGGCTTTTAAAATGTGTTTGTGGGAGGGGCTTTTTCAGCTTGTTTTTGTTTGTTTTTTTTATTATCATTTTGTATTTTTCTGTTGGGAACTGCCCTGGGATCTTCGGAAGAAGGGCGGTATACAAAACAAACAAACAAACAAACAAACAAACAAACAATAGATGACCCTCGTGGTCTGTTCCAACTCTACAATTCTATAATTGCAATTTAATGTTGTGAACCGCCCTCAGATCTACGAATATAGGGCAATATATAAATTTAATAATTATAATTATAATAATTCTATAAGATGGCAGAAAGGAGAAACCACTTTAGGTTTTGCCCTTTCCACCACTGGCATGTACTTCAACAACAGGCTATCCCCAAGAGAATAGAGCCATCAATAGAAGAAAGGCAGCCTACCCTTGGTCCAAAAATTGTTCTACCCTGTTCCTAAACATATTACATGATGGAAGCATAGGACACGGGAATCACAGAGATCCTTTTCCATCTTTCCTGCTCAGAATCAGGGGATTAGCTCGTCTACTTACTTCGGGAGCAGCCCGCAGTTTGTCTTTACTGTAATGCTCCAACATTTCTATGTAGCTTATGATTAATTCTGCAGCCCTCTGCAACTGGCCTTGCAAAAGGGAATCCTGGATGCAGTTTAAACAACCTTCTTTTGCCTTCTGAAATTCCGAGCGCATTCCAACCCTAGACGCTACAACACAAGAATAATTTTGGTAACAGACATGAGAATAGTTTTGATGCATTTCTAATGGGGTTATAGACTTAAATTGCAATTTAGAGGAAAACACAAAAGCCCATACATTCTTGGTTCCTCTGGCAAGGAAATACAGGAATCAATCCTGCATTTCATCTTTGGAGCATAAAATCCAATACCATACTACTAAACTGTCTAACTTCCTTCATAGCTTCATGCAAAAATACTTCATGCAAAAAAAAAAAATGTGCTGCTGGCACCTAGTGTAGGCTGGTGAGGGCATAAATGAGGAAAAGGTTTTCCACCATTTTTGCTTCTTGCTTCCAGTGTTGACAGGCCTATCATACCATGCAAAGCAATAAGGAATCTTACCAACCAGCAATCAAGAACTTACTTGTGTAGTGAAAATATCTCGGGAGCAAAGGTAAATAAATTCCTGGGATGGGAGCTGTCGTTGTTGTGGCTGCATGCACATCCTGTGTTTCTCCTTCCAAATTTACCTGCCCTCTTTTTCGTCTCAGTTCTTCAACAAAAGTATCCATTTCTGTGAAAGGAAGATGGGGAAATATTTATGCTTGCAGGTCAGGCAAATCAAAATAAGAAATGGAGCAGGGGGAAAGAGACACTTTCAATGTCTTTAAAAACAGCCGTACAAGGAAGCATAAGTTTAGTTTTTTATTACTATTTACCATTAAGTATTGCCCCTTTACAGACATGAAATGGAAGCAGGGTACAAAATAGAGCACCTTGCTGAAATTTCAATCAACACTGCCGTAGCTACTGTGATGTGAAGGTTAAAGTGTGCATCTTAGAAGAAGGGGGAGGGAGAGAGACAGACAGACAGACAGACAAAGCAGGCCACTGAAGGGTTGGAAAAGCCTTCAGCATTGCTCCCCACACCATTTTTATTCCTTGCCTTGTGCAGAATCAGAATTGGAAAGGATGACGTATCACCCACCAGGGTGCCAACTTGAATAAGATATTGTGGGTGCCCTTGTAAGCTCCGTCCCACATAATCAATCACATGGCACAGTGCACACACACCATGTGAATGGGAATGCCCATAAACTTGGGGGGGGGCAGCCCTCTCAAATGTTTTATTGTGGAGCCAAAGCCCCCATAGCCCCTAGGAGTTGGCTCCTACGTCACCCATTTTTCAGAAGTGGGGCATGACAACAACTCACATAGTCATGGTCCTCTCAGTGTTTCAAATTGGTTTTAACCTTGGAGTTGTGCTTTATTCTTGCATTCATGTTGCTTTTCATTTTATGTTTTCGGCTGTATTAAAGTTACTTTCATACTTATTTATTGTAAGCAGCTGAGAGAACATTCCAGCATGGGCCAGAATGCAAGCGTCACAAATAAATATTACACTGCACTGTAGAAGAGCAGAGGACTCATTTTTAATTAATTTGTTAACCCCACATATGAATTAAGTTATTAGGCTGTAATCCTACACACACTTACATGGGAGTGAGTTCCATTGAACTCAATGGGACTTACTTCGGAATACACATACACAGGCTCACACCATGAATAGGCAATGTAGTCAGCCAACTCCTAGTGAGGGCACTTAACCTAGTCCCTGCAGTGTTCTGTCGCCCCACAGTCCCTGCAGAGGAGGCACCAGCACCCTATTCAACAGCATCCCCTGGAGCAGCGATTCTCAACCTGTGGGTCCCTAGATGTTGTTGGACTACAACTCCCATCATCCCTGAGCTCTGGCCCTGCTAGCTAGGAGTGATGGGAGTTGTAGTTCAACAACATCTGGGGACCCACAGGTTGAGAAAGGTTGCCTGGAGTTTAGTCCCTGAAATGGATTGCAACTTTTGTGTCATTTCTTTCTAATGGGCCAATGCAGTGATCTCTTGAGTTTTCTACACTCCATGAAACCACTAGATGGCATCATAGAATCATAGAATCATAGAGTCGGAAGAGACCACAAGGGCCATCGAGTCCAACCCCCTGCCAAGCAGGAAAACTTACGTTTCCCTAACACTTCCCATCCTGGTCTGCAAAAGTAACAGTGGCATAAACTTATAACAATTAGACAAAAAGCCCAAATTATAGGTTGACACTAAACGCTTCCCCCTCTTTTTTTCTTCCTTTCCCTTCCTATTCATCAGAAGTGAGAAATCCAATATTTTAGTGCACCTGTGGCAAAATATAATCAGCAGGCTTCCAGACTGGCACTACTTTCAGGTGGGATACAATCATATACTGGCAAATTCAGGGTGGACAGTTAAAACTGCTTTGGAACTCTTGCTCAACAAACCCATTTCCCCCTGAAGTTTGGGCTTTCTGCAATGAGGAAAGTGACAAGAAAATGCACTGGGAAATACAGGTAACGCTTGTTTTGACATGATGCCCCCTACCATCCCTTTCTAACAAATCAGGATGAATGTTCAACAAACAAGTGGCCTTTCCAAATAAATATATATTTTTTAATGAATAAGAAAAAAACAAGCGGCCTGGAAGTGTTCAGAGTTACTAAGGCTACGAACTGCTTTCTATTACTTTTTGTTCCAGGACGAAAGTGCTGCTTCCTAATCACAGCTACACTCAAATTCCCAGTTCCTCCGCTGCTTACTATGGTCAGCCCTCATCCGCAGAACTCCAAAAGGACATCAAGCGCAATCTAGTCCAACCTGCGTGTCTCCTCAAAAGGAGCCAGGAAACTCTAAACTGCAACTGCATCTGATTCCGTAGCCCACGAAAGCTTATGCCCTAATGAACATATTGAGCGTCACAGGTGCCTTCGCTGTTTTTACTGCAACAAGAGGCTGCCAGAATTCTCTTCCTTAACTTCAGAAAAGTGAGGTGCCAATCTAAGCTTTTCCTATCTCTATAGATCTCGGTTGGCTACCACGTGTTGTCTCCCACAGGAATCTATTGGCTCCCAGATACAAGCGACGTGAGCTCCGAGAGGAGCCTTCGCCGGCCGACCTACCTGGATGCGGAGCTTCCTTCTGTCTCTCGGTAACCTCTCCTGATAGGGCCCGGTCTCGCTCTTAACGGCAGGAGAAGCGCGCTCCCTACGAGGGTATGGAATGTCTAAAAGGCCATTTTGAGTTCCTTCCAGCACGCCGACGCGTTCCTCGCCGCCATCTTTGACCATGGCATAACCCGACTCCCTGTTCGTACTACGTAACAGCCGGTCTTCTTTTTTTTTTAGTTAGGGGCGGGGCTGGAGGCCGTAAAGGACTTTGCGGCTATATGCGCATGCGCAAAAACTTTTGAGGCTTTGTGGTTGTCGCCGCTCAGGGTAGACGTTCCTTGCGCTCGCGAGATGCTTGAACTTTGTTGGTCATCTCTAATGAAAAGCAGGATATAATTTAAAAGGTGCAGAACGACTTCGTTTTTCGAAGCTTAATTTTAGGTGACTAAACACAGAACACAGAAGTTCCCAGACCCCTGAGAGCGAACAAAAACTTGTCCTCTGAGCCCCACCAGAAAAAACCCCGCACAATTTCAACCTGAATGTCAAGAGCTGTTTATAGGAATGTAGGGAAATATCCAGTGCTCTCCCTTTTTTTTGTAATGAGTACTCTTTCTTCCTCTCTTTGCTGCCATTGGTAGCTGTTTTGTGCTGGCACCCATGGCAATTTTCTCAAGATACAAGTACTGGCACCTCATCTCTCTACCATATAAAGCCCTGGAAATCTCTATTTGGAACTCAAGCTTTCTCATAGTAGTAGCCATAGGAAATACTTACTGTTCACTGTCATAGCCTTCTATTTGACCTACAGTACAAAAAAGCGATCACAATCTTACATGCTGACTTGGAATTAAGACCCACTTAAACCAGTGAGCCATACATAGGGCCAAGCTAAATCCGAACAGCTGCATTTCTGCAAGGAAGTGGGTAACCACCATGGCACCTGGCTCTGAGTAAACATGCTTGGGATTGTGCTGCTGCAGCATAGCTACAAATCCTAAATATTCATACCCAGAGCTAAACTGTTGGCTTACTAGGGTATATTCTTCCTAAATGCACAAACAGTTGCAAGTTTGTTTTTTATTTCATTTTGCATATTTCAGTCATGAGACTCAACCTGTGAGTCTGCTCCGCATGTGCTCTGTTTGGATGAGTGTGACATCCCTGCAACAAAGGCAGCACCTGGATCTTGGCAACAGGACTATATCCTCCCCCTCTGCCTCCAGCTCCACCACCACCTCCTGTTCATTCCTCCCCTGCACTGGAGGAACAGAAGAGAGAGAGAGAGCAGATCTGCTTCCCCTATCTTTCATTTAGAATCACAAGGGGTGGACCGCCCTTCTCCATCTCAGGGTGCTATTTAGCACTAAATAGAGGGCTGAGAAGAAGGCACTTGGCTGATGTTAGTAGGCAGAGAGTGTAAGTGCTGCCACACTGAACAATTGGCAGGTAGTGCAAATCTCTGTGCAGAGGAGGGTCTCGCTCCTGTCAGCAAGTGTGCTGCAGCATTCTGCACAAGCTATGGTTTCTGGATCAAGCACAAGGAAAGCCACTGAGGCTACCTGGGGCTCTAGTCACAAAGCTGGATACAGAATCACTCCCAGAATGTATACTTGTTCCTTTGGGGGTAGTGCAACCAATTTCCAGGGCATGCAACTGACCAATTTTTTGGACATGGGAACCACTCACTCACAATGTCTTCATCTTGTCAGAATTCAGGCTCAGCTTATTTTTCCTCATCCAGCCCACCCCTCTGTCCAGGCATCATCCCAGGGCCGCATGGCCCTCCTGAATAACATATCATGGAGAAATAGAGCCGAGTGTCAGCAGTTTACTGGTGGCACCTTGCTGTAAAACTCCTAATGACCACTTCCAGTGGCTTCATATAGATAGTAAGTAGCTTTGCAGATAAAATAGCATAGCTTCCAGGGGGGCAAAAAAAAAATACCCTCCCAATGCTACTCTTTGCACTCATAGGTAGGACCCAAACCACTGTAACACAATGCCTCCAATTCCAGTTAAATGCCAGTGCAGGAAGATACCATGGTCAATGTTACCAAAAGCTGCAGAGTTATTGAGAAGCAGGTGCAAAGTCACACTCATCTTGTCCGACTCTGTAAAGGTCGTATGTCATCCAAGACTGTAGCTGACCTGTCATCCAAGAACGCAGGCAACTGCAGTTTGGAGGAGAGAGACGGAAGTGGGATCAGACAAGTTTTATCATCTCTTGACATTAAGTGTGCAAAAAAAACCCTGCTGATTAAAGCTGTAGAACTCTGCTCATGGCATCCATTCCATTTAAACTGGTTTGTTCTCTTTTTTTTACTTTGCTACTGGGATTGTACTCAGGGTGAGATCTGGAGCAAATTTAGGATTTGCATGTTTCTGTTTCCCCTTACTGTGGGTAGTAAAGGTACTGTAAAGCAGACCCTGCTATCTATGGGACAGGTAACAAGCAACCAGGGCCTGGTCCACCTCAATAAAGGGTGGGCCTGGTCCACCTCAATAAAGTACTGGTTACGCTGCCATTTTCGCTGCCCTCCATCAAGCCTGCTCGCTGATTTGCTCAAAGACTCCTACAAATCAAGATGGTATCAGTACCTCGAAAAAAAGATTGAATCTTTAGGCATCGAGCTGGAGCCCCTGTACAATTCTAACGAGCAATACATTTTCCATAATATCCTAACTAGACTAAAGGATGTCGAGAGACAAAATATTATGGCAGCTGTAAACAAAATTTGCTCCCCCATATTCTATGATTTAAATATCTTAGATAGCAGAGTCAATTATGTCACTAAATTAATAATCCCAGCCCAACGTAGGGCTTTTATGCTGGCCCGGTTGAATGTTTTTCCCTCAGCATTTGTCTGGGGAAGATATCAAAACATCCCTAGAAACAAGAGATTCTGCAGATGCTCTATGAATGTCCCGGACACTGTAGAGCATATTCTCTTTCATTGCCCATTGCACAGTACGCTCCGTCAACGCGTGCTGTCCCCTCTTTTGGGTGGTCTGGAACCCCAGCAAGGTGAATGTGTGGGATTCTGTCTATCCGACGTTGACCAAAGGGTAACGGCGGGGGTAGCCGAGTTTTTGGTAGCAGTCCTCCAAGGATCAGGTTAACAAGGAAAACCACTGATTCTATATGTGTATATATATATATATATGTATGTAGCCCACTGCTGCCTTTTTTATATATATTTCAAGGCTTTTACATGTTATTTTCTCTTTTATGGTTTTTACTTGCATAATGCCTAATAAAGGTTTGATTTCAACCAACAAGCAACCAGGTCATACATCTCAAAATGATGAAAGTTGGGCAGGTCCTAGTCATAAAAACATTTGTTGGAAATAAGCTGATTGCAACAAAAGTTACTTTCACATTTAGAAGTGAAAGTTTGAGAGGAACTACCAGTGTGTGCGGGTTGTTGTTTTTTTAAGTCTTTCATGTTAACATACTTTCAAATTCCTCTGATTGGATGAAGAAAAACAGTAGAACAGTTCTGTTTTCCAGCAGCCACTGATTATTTGGCTCAAAGTGAGATAGTACACAAGAGAATAGTATGCAATGAAAATCAATAATTGTGAGTATATGATAAGAACATCGGCTTCACTTCTGATGTAATGAGTGGCAAAGATTACTGTTAGCAATTTCAGATATCAAAGTAGCAATAACTGGAAGAGCACAACAGACTGCTACTTATGTAGTCACTCAGCGAGCCAACTAGTTCATCATTATTATTCTCTCTGTGCTGCTTGGTACAAGGGACACTGTGTGCTTTACATATTTTAATTATGTTAAAAGATCACTTCTGCATACTGCCAAATGTGCAGAGATAAAAACATTTACATTGCAATCATTAGCCTATTCTGTTATGTTCCTTTTCATATTAAGATACAAGTTAAGTTCTAGCAAACCTTGGCTTCTTTTTGTTAGAATCCTGGATGAACATACATTTTCCTGTATAGCACGCTTGTTTCACATTGAACCAGTCAACTGGTGCAATGCACCGGTAATCTAAGCACAAATGCAAAGTGAATGTATAAACCAGCAATAACCTTAATGCAAACAAATTGAAAACATAGAGGAGTGTTCAATGCTACCACACTGTATCTATGTCTTAGCCAAAAAAGCTGACATAACAACTCTCTGCATCATCTGAATGTTCTTCACCAGATGTCCTGGCCCAGTCAAACGTCATGCAGCTGCACTATATATCTGCAGTGATGACTGGCACTGGTGTCAGATACTGCAGATAACACAGCCAAACACATGCATGGTAAGGGGGTTTTGAACATTTTTCAAGCCATGTAGATTGCCGCACATAGATGAAATATAGGAGTACAGTACTAACTTTAAATTAGTTCCCTATAGATAATATAGGAATAACAGCAACAGAAGGTGCTTCCAGACTATCTGTTTATTGAACATTCAGCCTGATTTGTTTGAGAGGTGGTTAGATCGTGTTGCATCAAAACAAATGTTAATCTATGCTTTCCAATGCATTTCCCCATCACTTTACTTATTGCAAAAAGTCTGGTATTTTGGGCAAGTGGGTTTGTTGCACAAGAGCCCTTATCAACTATATTTGTGCAACCTGAATTTGCTGGTATGTGATTGAATCCTTTGGGATAAATAAGAAACATTTAAGAAATAAAATTAATCTGGTAATAAGAGACATAGTGCCTCTGTTCCTGGAGGCAGCATATAGCCATCATTAATAGTGACCACTGATAGTCTTACCATTCATGAATTTGTCTCATCCTCTTTTGAAGTCATCCAGGTTAGCAGCCATCACCACATCTTATGGAAGTGAACTATACACTGTGTGAAGAAGCACAGTCTGTACTTAATCTCCCATCATTTAGCTTCATTGAATGACCCTGTGTGATTTTTCATGTGAAATGCACAAGGAAGCCATTCAGATTCCTCATCAGGATGAAGTGGAACAGTCCATGTGACTTGCTTAAAGAATGAGGTGGTAGACGAAGCTTTGGGCAAAACTACACGTCCTGTCATCTCCGGTCATTGCCCATACTTGCTTACTTCAGCAACATCTGGGGGGCAAAAAGCTCTCCACCAGTTCTAGATAATCCTACTCCCTTATGTGCTAGATGTCTACTTGCAGAAAGATTTTTGTACATAGGGAGGAATTATGTGAGATGCAGGGGGCCAACTTGAATAAAATATTGGGGAGGCCGAGGTAAGCCCCACCCTGCATAATTGATTTACAAGATGCAGCACGCACGCACCATTTGAGTGGCAATACCTATTAACTTGCGGGGAGCCCCCTCAAATATTCTATTTTGGGGGTACCAAAGGGACCTCGGCCCCTAGGAATTGGCTCCTATGGTTAGATGTGCTTTTATCCTCCTGCAGTCAGAAATGACACTTCCTGTTCTACCACCTCAGGACCATGGACATAGCCAAGATTTATACTGGGGGGTGGGACCTCAGTTAAATATGTTTATTGATTTACTTGATCTGGGGGGGCAAGTGCCCCCCTGGCTACGCCCAGGCTCAGGACTCGCCATATCTCCGTACCCCCTTTCTTCAATTTAAATTTTCCTGCACCTTTAAAACTGCAACCCTAACGACCCTGACTGCGGAGTGAGGGCGCGCTGGGGGTGCGGGGAAGAGTAAACAAATCCCAACTATACAGTGGTACCTCGGGTTACATACGCTTCAGGTTATAGACTCCGCTAACCTAGAAATAGTGCTTCAGGTTAAGAACTTTGCTTCAGGATGAGAACAGAAATCGGGCTCCGGCGGCGCGGCGGCGGCAGCAGGAGGCCCTATTAGCTAAAGTGGTGCTTCAGGTTAAGAACAGTTTCAGGTTAAGTGAAGACCTCCGGAACGAATTAAGTACTTAATCCGAGGTACCATTGTATCGCGCGCAGGAGACGAGCGCCTCTGCTGCCAAAGCGTCAAAACCCCGCGGCCCTCCGGACTACAACTCCCGTCGACCCCTCGTCACCGGCCGCGCGAGCGGGCGGGCAGGCTGGGCCTGACGGGAGCTCTCTCGCTCCACGCGCCCACCCAGCTCTAGTGAAAGCATCCGGGGCGGCTTGGCTAGCTACTGAAGGAAGGCCGGGAGCGAAGTTGTGTTTCCCCACTGACAGGGGAAGGCCCCCCAAGTCTGACCTGTTGTTGTTTTTCTCCGCCTGTCCGCCAGGCAGTTATTCAGCACTGACGGAGGGCGGGCAGTGCTGCCAGATGCAGAACCGGGGGTGCAAAGTGAACACACACATACACACAAAGATACAGCGAAAGGAGAGGCGAGCAAAGGGGGAGAGAGAGCGCCTGAGGTGCATTTGCCTCAGGAGTGGGGCGCGCGCACCTATTCTTGGTCCTCCTCCTCCCTGTGGACAAGCACCGCCGCGCAGGGTGTGGTTCTCCTCCATCCTTTCCTCCTCCTCCTCTTGCTGCTCCTTTGGGGCAGCGGGCGAGTCTCCTCCTCCTCTTCTTCCTCCTCCCCACATCCTTCTCCAGCCGGGCTCTGCTTGCTGCTGCTGCTGACGTGTCTTGCTCCGGCTTCCCCCCGCCCGGCCGCCCCACGCGCCGCTTCTTTTTTTTTCGGCGCCAGCCCGGCAGCCTCGCGAACTCCCAACATGGCTGCTGCGGCGCGGCGGCGGCCCCTCGCCCTGCCGCCTCGGCGGATGCTGCTGCTGCCGCCGCCGCTGCTGCTGCTCTTGCTGTGCGCCCAGCTGCCCCCCTGCGCCCAGTCCGGCGGGGGCCCGGACCGCCGTTTCGCCGAGTGGAAGCGGTGCGCCGACCCCGAGTGCAGCAGTAAGTGGCGGGGAGGGAAGAGGCAGGCGAGCGGGTATCCGCCGGGTCCCTGCGACTGTCTGCCCTTGCAAAGCAGGAGCCGGCGGTGGCGGCGGCGTCTCCGAGGCCGCGTCAGAGAAGAGGCTCTGGATGGGGGCCGCCTCCTGCCTCGCAGGGTGGGGTGGGTTGGTGGAAGAGCCGGAGGGTGCTTCTGCCCCACCGCTCTTCTCACGTCCCTGGAGGGACGGCGGGGATCTTCATCTCTCCCCCTGTCATTTTACACCCTTGTCATTTTAAATATCCGTCCACGTTGCCTTGGGCCCGTTTCTCCTGGCAGGGTGGCCCCTACTTGCCACGGTTTCTTAGCTTGTGCCAGAGCGAAACTTGCAACAACAACAAAAAAACACCACCCGAGCTTAATTGAACACAGTGGGATTTATTTTTGAAGGGGTTTTTTTGGGTGTGGATGAGGTGTTTAGGATCGGAGCTAAAACTGGGAAGTGTTGCCTCAGTCTCTCACCCCCCCCCCCCCGCCGTCAAATGTGCTCTTGCAGGTTGCTACCTGTCTTCTACTTTGTAAAGCAGCGCGTGCTTTATTCCTTCCCTATGTGGAGACGGCAATAATTATCATCCCGATCACCATTATTACTCTTTCTTATACATTGCTGACTTTAACTGGAAGCCCGGGGGGGACGTGATCCTTTTACATTTTATCCCTCCCACCCACCGAAACAGCTCCACCACGCAGTCTGAGATCGAAGGGTCTTAGGCTGCATCTTTTACTTTCCCCATGACTTTGGTTGTTGTCACCCTAAAAAATTGTTGCCCCAAGGGATTTCATGGGCTGTTTTTGTTTGTTTGGCCAACCCTGGGGAGGGTCTGATGCACGCACCCAGTAAAAAGTTATTGCTGGACCTGTTTCTCTTACTGCTGTCTCTGTACTACTTACTACTGTTGTCACCAGGAAGATTTGCTTTTAATAAGCATCAAGTATTTGTCTTCCTTTCTGCTTGTAAACAAACTGCATCCTTTAGAAGCTGTTTTTTTTAGGAGAAGCAAATTCTTGACCTCATTCTCCTCACCTTCTCCTTTCATTGTCCTGTATCAAATTACTCAAAGAAATCTGATATATGAAATTCACTTTCTTGGAAATATTCATCTATTTGAGTGGTTCTTAGCTAATTAGATGACTGCATTTGTTTGTTTAAAATGTATTGTTCTGATCCAGAACTCATTGTAAGAATATATCAGACGTTTCAGATTTCTAGATTCAGATTCAGTGCGTTTAATTTTTGTTACTGACAGCCCACTGCTCAACTTGTTTAACTGCAAGGATGACTTCCTTATGTCCTGTTAAATGTGCATAGGGATTGCACCTGTACCTATGCAGGCTTACTTGGTAGTTAGTCCCACTGAGTTCAATGGGATGACGTTTGAGTATAGGATTGCAGCTATAAACAAACTGTGATCCTATCCCCCTATAACTTAGTGACACTTACTTTCAAGTAAGCATGCATAGATTTCTGCTGTTGGTTCGACATTCGTAGACTAAAAATGTAGACTTTAATATTCAGTTAAACTAACTGTACACTTGTGTGTGCGCATGCATGTGTAGGACTCTCTAGCTACATCACCTTTCAAAGATAAGCTTTTGTGAATTATAAAATAGAATTTGGAACCCTTTCCATTCACTTTGTTTATTTATTAAAATATACTTGTTCTGCCTTTCTTTCCCAAATAAATTAATTTAACTTAAATTGAAACAAATGTACAATATCCACATTTTATTTTTTTAACAAAATCAACCCAGTTCAGCATGCTCTTCATATGGCAACACACTTAGCATCCTCATTGTCAATGTTTAGGAAACACTCAATTTTTGTGGTTAAATTAACATCTAGTGTTGGACTCATATTTTAGTGGAGTGGCTGGTATAGAACTTGTTCCTCTTATTGTATTACTGAATGAACTTTTTAGGAACTTTGTATTGTATTTTGTTTTAAGCTTAGTTTTAAATTGATTTTATGTTTATTTTGTTGGTTTGAGATTCCTTTTTTGCATAAAGCAAATAACAAACATAATTAATAAACAAACAAATAGCACCCTGGTGCATAATGCATATGACTACGTGCCTTTGGGACATAGTGAAGGATTGTGATACTGGGATATATTCATGGAGTCTATTACGTTTTTCCAGGAGAAACGTCTTCAATAAAATGTACATTGAAACCTCATTATGTCCTTTCATTGCCTTAACCAACATTTTAAGACACAAAGTAACTTCGATACCAGATTTTCACCAGCCATAACTTCTCATTCCTGGGCTACATTGTTTCATAGACATGGACTGCAAGTTATAGACAGGTTTCCTTTTCTGTTGAGAAAACAGCTCTTTATTTACTTTGCCATTTTTTTCTCTCATTTTCTTTCAACAGTGCTAATGTGTCGAGGGAAAGCAGTGAAGGATTTTAAAGGCCCAGATTGTCGTTTTGTAGATTTTAAAGAAGGTGAATCGGTGTACGTGTATTATAAATTAACCGGGAGAACACATGAGCTTTGGGCTGGAAGTGTAAGTTTTTAAGTACTTTATATGGTTTAACACAAATTGGAAAAAGCAGTATGGGTGGTATTCAATGAAGCTTTACTCAGAGAAGGTGCATTGAAATTAATGAACATGACTAAGTTAGGTCCATTAATTTCAGTGGGTCTACAGTACTCTGAGCAAAACTTATTAGAAGTGACATGGGGTGGTATTCAACTAACATTTTAATTTTTCTTTCTTTCTTTTGTGCTACGGCATGTTATCTTACATATTCATTAAATAATCCCCACTTTGCCAAGAAGTCAAGGGATACTGCTACAGACTTTTAGTTTCCTCTGCATGAGAGAGCATAAGAGACTTGTTAACTTTGAATTCTACAAGCAAAGCCTATTGGAAATAAATGAATGTTTACAAAGAGGCAATACAATCACCAAGCTGCTTCCAATCCAGCTAAACTCACCACCTCTGCAGTTTTGCACTAGAAATAGCACACCATCAGCTTCTAATGCAGAAGAGATTCTGCCTTGACTCAGAAAATTTGAGTAAATGCAAATCTACCAGATCACCCAAACGAGACAGCAGATTCCTGTTACTTATAATAGAATTGTAGAGCTGCATGTTTGAGAGTGTGATTAAGTTCCCTGGAAAGGTGGTTTTGGTTGAGAACTTCACAAACTCTTGAACAGATGAGGTTTTTGTTTGTTTGTTTTTGTTTTGCTTCAACTTGACTTAAAATTCTGTTTAATATTTAAATGTCAGCACCTATGATTGAAAAGTCCAGTAACTCATATTTTCCACTGGGCAGTTGGGACCATTTTTGCATGATGTGGGCCTTCACTGCTTTGGAATCCACACATATGACTCTTCTCAGTCCAAGAGATTTCCCTGGAACGGTCTATTTACACTCATGCCTCCAAGTTTTCTTTTAAATATTTCTCCTTTGTTCAGAAGGTAAATAGTCAGGGGGTTAATGGTAACTGTTAAATTCAGGAATCTCAGCTAAAGCATCCATGACAGATGGCCATCCAACCTCTGCTTAAAAACCTCCAAGGAAGGAGAGTCCATTGGTAAATTATTATTTGCCATTAAAAAATGCTTCTTTTGTGGCATGTATTACCACATTTGCAAGGGTTTTTTGTGTTTAATGGTAGCATTTATTTTGAAAATGGCTTGAGCCACTAAGTATATATTGCCCACAATTGCATGTTACTTTTACTCTGTTTCTGCCATCAACTTTTGCTGAAAAGTGTTGTGTACTGCGTTGTGTACCCTCTCCTACTCTGCCACTTGTCCATTCAGAATTGTGTCTCCATGGGAGGAAACGATTTTGGGACCCTGTAATTTCTCCCCTACCCCATGATGGGGAAATGGAGAGCAGTTTTGAGTGAAGCTTACAACTACAAAATCTGAAATTTGGTCCTGAAAAATTTGGAAGGATATACCACAAAGGCAGTATTGCACAAGAGAAATATTTTAATTGCATTCTGGAGCATGATAAAGGATCTCATCTGTTTCATATTGGGAGCATAAATTGTGCTTTCTAAAAATGTGGTACACTAACAACACAAAAGAACTAACAATGGCTTGGATACAGAGATATACACACTTTAGTTCTATTTAAGAGCCCTAGCTCAATGGCAGAGCAACTGTTTTGAATGCCAAAGAGCCCAGGTTTAACCCTCACCATCTACACATCTAACACAAATGGGGAAAAACTGTATGGGTGGCATTCAACTAAGATTTGCTCACAAAAAGGCCCACTGAGATTAAAGAATATTACTAAGTTAGGTCCATTATTTTCAGGGGGTCTACTCTGAGTAAAACTTACCAGAAGAGATATGTGGTGGTATTCAACTAACATTTTAATTACTTTCTTTCTTTCTTTCACTGCTTCCTGCAGAGACGTTTAAAGGTATTTTCATTGACATTGCTCTGTGCATTTTAAAACATATTCATTAAGTACTCCACACTTTGCTGAGAATTCAAAGGGTACTCCTACAGCCTTTAAGTTTCCTCTGCATGAGAGAGCATCAGAGACTTGTTATTTTTTAATTCTACAAGCAAAGCCTATTGGAAGCAAGTGAGGCAACAAAACTACGGTGATACCTCAGGTTAAGTACTTAATTCGTTCCGGAGGTCCGTTCTTAACCTGAAACTGTTCTTAACCTGAAGCACCACTTTAGCTAATGGGGCCTCCTGCTGCCACCGCGCCGTCACTGCACGATTTCTGTTCTCATCCTGAAGCAAAGTTCTTAACCCGAGGTACTATCTCTGGGTTAGCAGAGTCTGTAACCTGAAGCGTATGTAACCTGAAGCGTATGTAACCCAAGGTACCACTGTACTTGCATTAGATTCCTAGATAGCAACAGTGTAGACACATACCACAATCACCAAGCTGCTTCCAGTTCAGCTAAACTCACAACTCTCTCTGTGCTCCCAATTTAGTAAGTGCTAGTTAGTTAGTTACTTTCTTTCCTACTCCTATACCATGAGGAACACTAGTCTTGAATCCCATTCCTGTGGGTAAATTTCCCTTTCAGAAGAACATTTAATGTCAGTAGCTTCCATTGAGGAACGTTTTGTTTTGTTTTGTTTTTGCATTACTTGGTATAAGGCTGCATCCTAGGTTTCTAAATGAATGGGACAAGTTAACAGCAACTAACATAACCAATGGATCTTAAGTACTACTCACTAGATTGGGGCCTCTGTTAAGGTGATGGCTTTCAGTAAACATGATAGACCTTACTTCAAATTCTTACTTCCTCTTTGCAATGAGATGTCAGAGGAGAGGTAAGATAGACTTATAGATACAGTGGTGCCCCGCAAGACTAATGCCTCGCAAGACGAAAAACCCGCTAGACGAAAGGAGTCTTGCGATTTTTTTCGCTCCCCCCCTTTTTCTAAGCCGCTAATAGCCTTTTAGCCGCTAAGCCTTTAATAGCCTATAAACCGCTAATAGCGCTAATCTGCTAAGCCGCTAATAGGGTTGCTTTGCAAGACGAAAAAACCGCTAGACAAAGAGACTCGCGGAACGGATTATTTTCGTCTTGCGAGGCACCACTGTACCTACTAGGCTATAATTTGTCACTGCTAAATAACAACTGAACAGTCCCTTAAGGTTGGGTATTCTGACTGCAAGCCTGTGCAGAGCTTGTCAGAGGCCTAGGATGTTGGCAGGACATCTTGTCCGGTAGGGCCCTGGTGGGCTCCTGCAGGCAACTTAGCCCTCCAAGGCCAAGGAAAAGTGTACCTGGCTGTCCCCCGCCCCTTACACAGACTTGTCTGGTTGAACGAATTCCTTGTAGCATGCTGAGCATATTTTTTTTTCCTTTGTAAAGGAAAGTCTGCCACTGTGAGCCATTACAACACCATTACAACTGCTTTCACTGGAATACACAAGTGGGATTATGGCACAACAGGCTCTCAGCTGGCAATAGAGTCCAATTAAAGTTGCACAGTTGAAACAGGAAAAGCACTGCATGCAGTGAAAATGGCAGAATGGAATCATTGTGTTCTTCCAGTAAGTCCCCTCTGACATTACTGTGCCACAAATAACCTGGATAATTAGGAGGCATCTGTTTCCAGGCTTGCCAGCGCTTTATAAACACAAAATATGAAGACTTGAGAGGGCCGGCTTTGAAACAAAAGGCTGGATAATTAGAGTCTCAAGTTTTTAAACAAAAGAAATAATTAAAAAGTTCACACCCACATTAGCCAAATTAATGTGCATACAAACAGCTGTATACAATAATAAGTTTAAGGTAACTCAACAAAGTTTAAGGTGAGAGTACAGTACAATATCTTAAATCCTTTGTAACTGATTACAAAGTTAATACGGAAAAACTGTCCATTCCGGCTGCAAAAAAGATGCAGTCCATGTCAAGAACACCTATTGTGCAACCTTGACTTTGGGTGTTACTAGTTTGCACTAATATTTAAGAATAAATATTGAACAAAGGGAATACCATATGCAGCTAGCAGTTCATAGAAGAGTATTATATACTAGACAGGTGTTCATTTTACTGTACCATCCTATAAGCCAGATAACCAGATAAATCCCTGGTTTAATTGCATACAAAATGATGCTGATGCTTTCAGCCAAGAACTGTGTGGCATTGTTTTTCCATCTCTTCGTAGGCCTGGCATCTAAGAGTTTGATGCAGACTCCTTAATAATAATAATAATAAATTATGAATCTGGCATCGAGAAATTGGAAATATATTTCTCAAGCCCTATGAAAAGACATCTGAATCACCTGCTCTCAACTTTTACTAACTTCTTTGAAGCCAGGAAGTGGTCCATTTAATTATTAGTAAATATCTGGGATGTTTTCCTGGCAATAAAACCACCAGGATATTCAGGAAAGGGACAACACTCATGGACCGCATTCTAACTGAGCACATTATCTTTAGCGTTTGTTTACTTAATGTGTTCTGCCAGTTTCTAAATGCCTAAGCTATCTAATCTCTGTAGCAATTCTTGGCTGTTAATATTGGCTTCCTGATAACAGTTGTAAGAACTGAATGAGAGCAGAAGTGTGAATCTTTTCTAGAAAGCAGTAAGCTGGGATAAAATCAGAAAGTGCATGCCTATGCATGTTTACTCAGAAATAAGCACCTCTGTGTTCAGTGGGACTTACTCTCTAGTCACCACGTTTAGGATGAGAGATTTAGCTTCCTTCCATAGTTTGCATTTTACTAGAGTAGCATCTTGCCTCAGGTGTGGAATTAATGATTCTTACTGAAATACACGTTGACGAAAGAAGGGTGGTCTTGCATTGATGTTGAGTGTGAATAATTTAAACAATAGCAAGGAGTCAAATAGACTTTAAAATACTGGGAAATGTTTGCAGAGTGGTGGTGGGGTATTTGAAAATAAGAGAATATCACAAGGGCATTTTGAATGTGATGTTGGCCTACAAACCATAACTTGCTCTGCAAATATGCTATTTGTTAGGAAGTAACGTATCTCATGCTAGGTTTAAGAACAATGAAAACATCTCATTATTGTTATGTTCAATGGTAGAAAAATGGATTTTGAGGAGAGCAAAGTAGGATGGGAGGGAAAAACCTGCTTTGTGTATGCAAAATTCATATTTTCTCTTTGCTTGTATAGAAGCTGGAAATTCCAGCCATGCTCTCCCAGTTTTAGACAATGTAAGAATGGCTTCTACCTCTGAGCCCTGTCTCTTAGAACCAAATTAGAGCTTTCCTGCCAGTGTAAATTGCAGCTTCAGAGGAGCAGAAGACTGCAGCAGGGGAAGATTTAACCCCACTCTCCACTTGTGATTGTGATCTCAATTATTTTCCATTGGCTGCTATCAAATGTAAAAATGCGAAGATGCTTTAAACATCACACCTAGTTTGATCCTAAGTACCACAATGCCTGTTGGTTTTTACATTTAATTTCTGAAGAGTATGGTGCTGAATATACACTGTTAAATACAGAATAATCAAGTACAAGAAACAAAGACAAACATCAGCTTTTGAGCCAGGCAAAAAGAATGCAATCTAGATGAAGTTGGGCACACCTATGCCCACAGTATGCTTCAAATGTGGATCAAAGGTCCCAGTAAATTCCTTAAGTTGAAAGCAAGTTCCATTAAAGGAACCTCCAAATAAATATGCACTAGTGAGAGTGCCACTTCCATATTTCAGCAAGACTTAGAACTATTTTTTTCTGGAGTTTGACTAATAATCTAATACAGTGTGGTACCTTGGTTTAAGAACAGCTTAGTTTATGAACAACTTGGATTAAGAACGCTGCAAACCTGGAAGTAGGTGTTTTGGTTTGTGAACTTTGCCTTGGAAGCAGAACATGTTCCGCTTCCTGTTGAGTGTAAGTTGAATCCCCCACTGCTATGGGAAAGCACACCTTGGTTTAAGAACACTTTGGTTTAAGAACGGACTTCCGGAACGGATTAAGTTTGTAAACCAAGGTACCACTGTATACCTTTCTGCAGTGTTCTAAGCTGAAGTGGTGAAATTCTGCATCTAGGCGCTGCTGCTTCACTTGTTTGATAACTTTCCATATGTTTCATTTAAATTCTCAGTGAAGCTGAGGCAAAGCATTTACATATGCAGTGGTACCTCGCAAGACGAATGCCTCGCAAGACAAAAAACTCGCAAGACGAAAGGGTTTTTTGTTTTTTGAGCTGCTTCGCAAGACGATTTTCCCTATGGGCTTGCTTCACAAGACGGAAACGTCTTGCAAGTTTGTTTCCTTTTTCTTAACACCGTTAATACAGTTGCGACTTGACTTCGAGGAGCAACTCATAGAACGTGGTATGGTAGCCTTTTTTAGGTTTTTAAAGACTTTGGTGATTTTTGAAGCTTTTCCAAGACTTTCCCGACACCGTGCTTCACAAAACGAAAAAAATCGCAAGACGACAAAACTCGCGGAACGAATTAATTTCGTCTTGCGAGGCACCACTGTACTAGATGCCTCAAACTGTTATTGACCCCTAATGAAATGATATGTGCAAGCATGCTTGATGGTTTCAATCTTTAGGGTATATGGCCTTTGACTGTGCCTATTAGGATGAATTTCAAATACAGTGGTACCTCGCGTTACATATGCTTCAGGCTACAGATGCTTCAGGTTACAGACTCCGCTAACCCAGAAATAGTGCCTTGGGTTAAGAACTTTGCTTCAGGATGAGAACAGAAATTGTGCTCTGGTGGCGCGGCGGCAGCGGGAGGCCCCATTAGCTAAAGTGGTGCTTCAGGTTAAGAACACTTTCAGGTTAAGAACGGACCTCTGCAACGAATTAAGTTCTTAATCCGAGGTACCACTGTAGCTGCCATTTAAACTTACTGTATTATTTCAAATACATAAAAACTTGTTTTATTCTGTATTCCTGACCCCTATTATTCTTAAAAGGGTTTGCAGGGGTCAGCAAACTTTTTCAGCAGGGGGCCAATCCACTGTCTCTCAGACCTTGGGGGGGCAGACTATATTTGGGGGGGGATTAACAAATTCCTATACCCCACAAATAACCCAGAGATGCGTTTTAAATAAAAGCACACATTCTATTCATGTAAAAACACCAGGCAGGCCTCACAAATAACCTAGAGATGCATTTTAAATAAAAGGACACATTCTACTCATGTAAAAACACGTTGATTCCGGGACCGTCCGTGGGCCGGATTGAGAAGGCTATTGGCCAGATCCAGCCCCCGGGCCTTAGTTTGCCTACCCATGGTTTAAGGGGGCCAAAATTTGTACTAAAAATTGATGTGCCAAGTATCATGACCAGTTCTTCTGATGCACTGCAAGTGACACTTCTATGCATTCGTAGAAAAGTTGCCTCTAAACAGGCAGAAATACTTAAAACGAAACAAAACCATTTCTTATACTGACCCTTCTATTTCCTTGTTTTCCTCTCAGGTTGGAAATGAATTTGGATATTTTCCAAAGGATTTACTTGAGATAAATCACATTTATACCTATGAAGAACTAGAATTGCCAACAGATGTAAGTTATTTGTGAGTTTCTTTTGATCTACACGCGTATTCAATTCTCAAGGCTCAGGAATATGCATGGATAAATCCATGTCTTTTAAAGGGCTCATTTTAAAAACAGACCATATAAATGAATCCAGGAGAAGAAGGGGAAAGGGAAGACTGAGATGGAAAAAGAAGAAAAGCTGTTCTTTAAAATATTTTCTCCAGCAACAAAATTCTCTGTATTTTAGACCAATAAATTTTTCTGTTTGAGATCCAGGATCACACCAGCACAAGTGACAAAACTTCTCCCCCCTTCCCCTCTGCAGCTAAAGCAACAACAACAACAACCCTGCTCTGGAGGGCCCCCAGTCTTCTGGAGCAGATTTTGTGGGAGGCTGCGGGGTGGGGAGCAGAGGAAGGGGAAGTCCTGTTTGCATAAGCAAAATCCATTGTGCAATTGGTACATCACAATTTATCAGGGTTTCTGTTCTGTACAACCTGATCCTAGGCCTGTGTCCATAAAGCCTTATTTCCAAGGAAGCAGGCACAGGATTGTAGCGCTAAACTTGTTCAAAATCGAAAGTTCTTACTATCCATTTTAAATAGATGACTCCCTTGTGGATCTTAGTGGGAACAATAAAAATCTAAATTTCAGCTAGGTTAAAGCAAGATGCCAATATAGTAGTAAATTTTAGAAGATAAATTATTTCCTTAAGTAACTAAGATTATTTATTTTCTTTCAGGAAACAGACTTTGTTTGCTTTAATGGAGGCAAGGATGATTTTGACAATTATAATGCAGAAGAGCTTTTAAAATTATCAGAGGACATGGTGGCTAGTGATGCAGAAGCTCAGCTAGAAACTGAAAAGGAAGAGGAAACAGAAGGTGATGAGCATACAGAGTCAATAGAACCAGAGACTGATGGTTCTGAAGTGGGCTCAGAAGTCGGCAGTGAAGACCATGTGAAAATGGGTCAAAAAGACAATTTTATTTTTGAAAATAACGAGAATGTAGAGGGAGCTCTTGATTCCAAGAGCAAGGACCTCACTGTAAATAGTAACACAGACAATCCTCAGGGAGACCAAAGTGCACATCAGCCTTCAGAAGAAATGCTGCAAGAAACATTAAAAGTGCCAAAATATGAAAGTGCCAAAAACTCTAGTGTATCTCAGGGCAAAGCTAAACAATCAGATAATGGAGGCGAAGATGATGGCCCTGACACACATCTACGCCAACACAAAGTATTGGAAGACTTGAAAACAACACTTGGCTCAACTGCAGATGCCCTTGTGTCTGATGACGAGACGACTAGCCTTGTTACACCTCTAGATGATGATTTCAGCGAAGATCTGGGCATTGACTCTTACGATACAGAGAAGCCTGAAGAACCTGAGGAGCAGTCTGAAGAAATCCCTTTGCTGTCTTTTACAGAAGAAACAAAATCATCAGAAGACCCAGAAGCTGAAGAGATGCCATCTGATGGGGTTTTTGAATCAGAAACTAGTGACCTTGACGATGGCATTGCGGAAGCTGCAGGAAGATTTGTTCATGAGAAAAAAGACGACTCTAGTTTACTAACAAATTTAGGAGATAAATTTTTTGCAATTGTCAGTGGAGGTGAAAGAACAGTCGATGAAACTGATGGGGACAAGGAGGAGGAGGAGGAAGATGATGAAGATAATGATGAAGTGGTCCTAATCAGCAAAAAGGAAAATACAGATGTATTAGCTGATTCAAAATCTTCAGCAGAAGATGATAGCATCACACCAGAAAATGATCTGATTACAAAGAAGATACATAATGTAGATGTGGGGGACCCTAAGGGGGAAAAACATGAAACTCAGGACTACGAAGAAGAGTATTCAAAAGCTGAAGTTGAACCCACCATAGAAGAACTGCAAAGCACTTCTACACATGATTTTGGTGCCTTTTCGAATTACGGAGGTGGCCGACAGCCTAAAGCATCCATGGGAGCTAAGGAAAAACATTTAAAACCACCCCTAGGTGATATCAAAGATGACCCAGAAGGCCTTTCTCTTCATAAAATAATAAAAGGAAAGGAAACAAGAGATGGTAACATTGAAGATAGCATAGAAAATGATACAAAACACAAATCTTTATGGGAAAAAATAGGCAAAAAGGATGGCGATGGTAAACAGCCAATGAACATTGTACCACACTTGGTGGAAGAACTAACAAATGAATCTCAACCTGAACTGGGTGTTTCTGACCTTTTGGAAGGCAAAACAAAGCAAGATGGAGAAGATCTTGAACTTGGGAAGGTGCTCAGTAATATGAAGCAGTCAAATGACTCTGCTATGGAAAGCATTCCCACAGAGGAAGATACTGAAGTGCCTATTGTCCAATCTGAACAAGAAACTGTAACCCAGGATTTAAAAAAGGAGGAAGAAGAGAAGAAATTGATTATAGAAAAACCCACGCAAGTCACACAACATAGAAACCTTACTCAGCAAAACACAGAAGAACTTAAGCCTGTGGAGTTAGATGCTGAAGAAGATGATTTCCCTGAAGTACTAGAAGAGGAGTTACTACAGGATGAAAATGCAGTGAGCGCAAAACTGTCTAAAGAGAGACTTGCAGATGAACAAAGTTTCACGTCAGAGGCTGAAAGTGGTACCACTCTGTTGCAAATGCCAAATGGTGCTATTTCAAGAGCTGCTAATCCTGTTGATGCAATAGGAGAACATGCAATAACAACACTTGAGCAGGCCAAGAAAGATGGCATGGAAGATTGGAATGATGCACAGGAAGGAATACAAATAAATAAAGATCCTCAGCTGAGCGAGAGGAAGGAAATCAAAGAGGAAAATCAGGAGGAAGTGGCGCCTCAAGTGAAAAATTCTCTGCTTCCAGAAAAAGCCCAGTATATACGTGATAAAATAATGTCAAATAAAATAAATACTTCTGAGTTAGAAAACAAGAATGACTTTCATGAAGAGTTACAGACCTCAACAGAGCACCAGCATTCCAGCGATGATGTTTCAGAGAAAACACATGAAGCTGCAGAGCCAGAGTACAGTGAGTCTGTGAGGCAGCTCAATATAATGAAAGAATTTCTTGATGAAAAACGTATTGCACGTATCCAAAAGTATCTTGGACAGCAACATATTTTCAGGATAGAATCTTTGTTTCATGACATGGAGTTGGAGCTGATGTTTGCTCAGAAACACACTGATAACCATGCAGACACTGAAGAGGCATTGGACCGGATCCTTGAATCTTCAGAGTCTAATATTCTGGATGTTCTGAACAAAGTTTTAGATTCCAGGGAGGCAGAAAATAAAGAAGAAGTGATCAAGGAAATTGATTTGTTTGATGACGAAGCTGCCTTAATGGATGACATCCAGGAATTAATGTATTCATTAAGGCAAAAATACTCTCCAGTTAGCGAGAGTGCTCCACTTGCCTCCCTTCCGGAATCTGGGATGGACTCTAGTGAATCCATTACAGGTAAGTCTTGAGTCTGCAGCCCTATGCATTCCTAGGAATAAGACCCACTGGACTTGGTGGAACTTATTTCTGAGATTTGTGTAGGATTGTGCTATATTTTGAGTTATTGACAGGGCTACAAAATATGCCAGAAACCCTTGACACATAGGCACCTGCAAACTTGATGTTGAACTTATTTAAAGAATTTCTCCAACCCTTGTCTAGGATAATTGCTGAGGAAACTTTTTAAGACAGCTGGTGAACTCTGAATCAAAATGATTAATTGCTCAGTGAATTTAACAAACTATTTCCAGATTTAAATCATGGTGTTTTACTTTGAATGAAATTGAATGTGCTTTATGTTGAAAGCCTTGATGGAAATACCCTGTGTACCTATGCAGAGGGAGCTTATTTTGCATTCAGATGTGACACCCCACCTGCAGTCTGAAGGGATACAGAATAGTATGCAACTGAGCTTTACTTAGAGAAGACCCACTGAAATTAATGAACATGGCAAAGTTAGGTCTATTAATTTTAATTAGTCTACTCTGAGCAAAACGTTAGCTGAATACCCCTCACAAGGACTTTAGTGTGACAAGTGGGATATAAAAAATAAATAAAAATACCACACCAAGAACTAGCTCTAGCCTGTTTTTTGTTTTGGCTTGAGAAGACCCAGTGTGAGAACTTCATTTTTACCTAGAAAGTCTCTAATGGGATAAGCCAGCTTGTCATATTAGCAATGAGGTCATTCTGTTCCCCAGACAGTGGTCTGGGGCCTGCATGCATATTTTGCCACACAAATTGACCACCTTCACAGTTGCTCAGCTGGCACTATCTGGCAGTAAGAACTTTATAATTATAGAGCATATGTTCTTAAAATGTTTGATTATTATATATTTCCTACATTCAAAATGAACATGAGAGATGAAGCATTAATTTGTGGAATATCATGATTTATTAAAATTTCAAACTCTTAAGAATGAACTTGATGACAAAAACTTTTACCATATATTTGTTTCACCACTTGTTTACCAACCTTGGGATAGACAATCGTAAATGGTATACTGTGCTACTAAGACAATAAAATAAAGATTGAAAGTTTGATCAGTCTTGAAATCCCCACTGAAAATGGACTGCATTTCCAGCTTCATATAATCTGCATATCCATGTTGAAGTTTTGGTTGCTAATCCATAACCATTGGAAATGTTTCACTTGTTCCTTTTGAGGAACAAATGTTAAACAGCGGAAATATTTTGAGTTGGCAAGTCCTGGCAACGGCCTGTAAAAATCCTAAGGCTGAATATATGCTGGTTGTTTGTTGGTCAGTTCTTAAACTTTTAAGCTTATCTCTCTAGTTGAAAATTTATTTATTTAAAATGGTAGCTAGAATTCTTCAAAGTCGTCAATCTGAAACAACAATATGCAGCAATGTTGCTGAAGCTAAGCTGGTCAGTTGGCCTGCACAGAAGAAAGTGTATATGTCCCTTGAGTTCTATGATGTAAGAAAGGCAGGATAAAAAACAGAATAAATTAACAAAAGTTCACAAGTCCTGCAGGGGATAGTGGCCATTCTTACGAAAAAAAGTATTTCACATTACTAATATTTGTATTCTGAAAAAATGTTTATAGAAATTCCTAATTCGGAGTTACTGAAATGAAAGTAATGTATTTGCAAACAAAGAAAAATGTGAAATTTAATTTAAGAAGTAGGCAAGGTGCTGGCAGGTGTATAACCTAACTAAAATATATACTTCTGTTCACTGTAGCTAATGCAAAGGAAACTGAGCATGACAGACATTCTATAGAAAGCCCTGTAGAGAACCTAGATCAAGAGTTACCACGAGATTTGGAACAGATGTCAACAGAAAAGGAAGAAATTATTCACCCAGATCAACCAAAGGAACATAGGAATATTTTGGAAAAGACTGGAACTTTGGATGAAACAGAAATCAAGGGTGTCCTTGATAGTGACAAAATATTGCCAGTTGCGGATACGACTCTTACATCAATTGATTCAGGAATGGAGAGGGACGTCGTTCCAGGTAACCTTTTGATAACTGTTCTTTAACTTCTTTCTCTTAACAAAAAGCAATGTAGTTTTTAAAGGAAGCATACCAATTGAAGTCTATAAAGTAGGCATATTTATATTCAAAATGGTATATTTTGCTGGTGACATTATTGTCTAGGTTTTTAAAGATTTCCAATGCCCAAAGGCATAGTTACAAAGAAAAATATAACAACTTCTCATAGAATTGTAGAGTTGAAAAGGGACCACAAGGGTCATCTAGTCCAACCCACTGCAATGCAAGATTTTTTTGTCCAACATGGGGCTTGAATCTGCAACCCTGAGATTAAGTGTCTCATGTTCTTCCGACTCAGCCATGAATGAAATTACTTATGAAATTAAAGTCAACACCTTAATTAAGCAACTTACTATGATTGCAGCGCATATGACTGTACATATGGCGTTTTCTCCATTTAAACGAGAGATGCACAGAGGGCTCAGAATTTGAACCTGTGTTATAGAAATCCTACCTTGATATGCTAGTGTAAGATAAACAATGGTGATTTTTTTCACTATTTTCAAGTCAACAATTCAGCAAAACCATAAAATTATGGTCATCAACAGAGAAAATGTATCTGCATATAAATAAGGTTCTACAGACAAATCTCTTTAGATTTAGAAAGTTTTTCTCTAAATTGTGGTATGATGACAGTATTGGATTATGAGTGAATCAGTAGTGTATTTGAACTGAATTAACCCACTAGGGTGCAATTCGAAAGACATTTACTGGGCCATAAGAATTACTAATTAGTGAACATGCTTAGGATCATGTTGTTAGGTTGCAATAGTATGTGCACTTACAGCACAAGCCAGCACATATTTACTCAAAAGTAAGTCCCATGGATTTCAAGACTTACTCAGATTGACTAATGAGTAAACAAGCTGCAATATTGAGATGTACAGGTCTGGGGCTCGATCTAGACACATTAAAAAAATGTTTCAGGAAAATGCATTGTAAACCTCATAGCGGGAAATCACGTTGGCGAAAGACGGGACTCCACAGTGCCATCTGGTGTCGCAGTGTTATAACACATATAAAACGCTTTTTCTTCACCATTGTAGCCGTGTCCTGGGATACACTTAAATTAAGACTTAAGTAGGGCCTCTGAACAAATATACAGTAATTGATAAATTTTGATTGCCTCTTCCTGCATATTTTTGGACTATAGCCTACTTGCATGAAGTGTCTTCCTCAATGTGTAACGCACACACAATGTAGAAGAAATGTGAACAGTAAGGTCATATCCTTGTGAAATACAAGAAATTAGTCTGAATTGTGACCAGTTTTTATTGCTTTTATTTATGTATTTATGACTCTCCCTTCTTCTGAAGGGATGTGGGTGATGTACAACAGAAGATAAATGTGTTAATAATTATGCCAAAAGTAATGTATTTGTCTTTAAGATGCTTTTTTTTTTGCTGAAGACATTTAGTGAAAATAATATATGGAACTTTTTTTAACCTAAGGTATAATTAATGCTAAGGATGATGCCACAGAAGAGAGTAGTAATCCATCAGATGCAGACTCTACCGCTCCACATATTACTGCTGCCTTGGATAGTGCTATCTTATCAGCAAAGGAAAATATGCGCCCCTTCACAGAGCTTGTGAGTACCTACTTAATGGTGTATATAATCAGTGTGGTGTTAATGTCTAAATACATGTTTAATTTAAAATTTGTAAAGAAGTTTAAGCAAGTCGAAGGGTATGCAGCTGCCTGATCTTGTGCATATGTGAGTCCCACTGTGGTTCGGTTGAGATCCCTCCCATTTAGAAATACAAAGGATTGCAGCCTTATGCACCCAAGTGTGCTTGCAACCGAGTCCGAACCACGTTCACACAGAAGCATGTTCAAAGACAGTGGTACCTTGGTTTTCGAATGTCTCCGTTGATGAACATTTCGGTTTCCAAACGCCGTAAACCCAGAAGTAAATGCTTCAGTTTTCAAACACGCCTCAGAAGTCAAACATGTCACACAGCTTCTGTATTGAGACTTCGGCTTTCAAACCTTTCAGAACTCAAACGGCTTTCCGGAACGGATTATGTTCATAAACCGAGGTACCACTGTAATTTCAATGACAGTTGACTGCTGTTCAAGCATGTTTAAAAGATTTCAGCAAACACACACCTGGAACCCATTATGAGAAAAGCAGCATGCATGGCGATGATTTTTAGTTGTTTAAAACCAGCAGTAGGAACACCCATGCTGCTCTCCTGCTCAAAAAAAGAGCCTTCATTGCCTGTTCTTCTAGACTACCCGTTATATACAAATAGGTGGTTCCCCCCGCCCCTTTTGCACACACCTGAATGTAAAAGGTACGCGCTTGCTCTTGAAGCCAAACAGTTTTGCCTCCAAAGTAACTTAAACCAGTGCCGTTTGAGGAGCTGAGGCCTGTGGTCGCCTCCAGCCGTGCTCCCGCTCCCCGTATCAAATGAACGGCTACAGCGCTTTCCTTCGGGAGTCAAAAGAGAGTCCGCAGGAACGTGCTGCCACCCCATTGCCGAGCCAAGAGCACCCGTCCCGGTCTGTCACCGCTGCTCCCGCCCTACCCGCCCTCACCGACTTCCGGCAAGGACCCGGCGCGGCCACCTTCCCTTCCGGAATCTCCTTCCCCCTGACTTGCCGGCACGGGCCGATGACGTCACGGGGTCGCTCGAGGGTCAGCGCGAGGTGACGTGTCCCTGCG
This sequence comes from Podarcis liolepis, assembly GCF_965112155.1. Lineage (NCBI taxonomy): Eukaryota > Metazoa > Chordata > Lepidosauria > Squamata > Lacertidae > Podarcis > Podarcis liolepis. Next base: position 93,915,459 of record NC_139557.1, on the reverse strand, counting down.
GGGAACACAGGCGCCGTATCAACGGTCGGGGAGGAACGGGCCAAGTTCTTCGCCTCCGCCGCCTCCTTCCCGTTCAGATAGTGGCAAGCGTCTCTCCCCGCCCACCTCTCCCCATATGGAGTCCGTCAGTCCTCCCGGCGCCCCCGGTGGCGGCGCGGCGCTTCTCCTGGGGCCGCTGTCCCGCGGCTACGCTTCCCTCACGGGCCGCCTTCTGGAGGTGAGCCGGGGGCTGGCAGCCAGGCAAGGGGCGAATCTCGGCGGGGTCTCAGGAGACGGGGGGGAGTTGTAGTCGCAGGGGCTCTTGTCGCCCCCTTCTCGCAGGGGGGCCGCCTTCCAGGGCTCTTCGTGTTTTGAAGGCTCCGAGCGCCCGTTGGGGACTTCCGTCGCACCTGGGGAAAGGACCGTGGCGGCGGCGGCCGAGGGATGCGGGTGGTGGTGGGGTGGAGGTGAAAGTAACCCGATGGGCCTTTAGAGACAGTGCGAGGAGAAACTAGGTGAAACTAGTGCTTGAGATGACACAGGGAGAAGGGGAAACGTGGGTTTCCGTACGACAGAGGAGGATTTGTTTACTCCTTGCCTCTCTCTCCACCCCCTTTTGCAGGGCAGATGTGGATCGGCAGAAAGATTTAACAAACGCTAGTCCGGTGCTGCTGCTGGGGGTGGGGAATGTAATGCTGTTTTTAAAACGCGTGCACAGCCCACAAACAAGTTGTGCCCTGAAATGACTTTTGCAGAATACAGAGTTCCAGTGGGGATAAACCTGTTTAGATCAGTTTTCGTAGTTCTTGCAAGTTCGTGGGCTCACAGGAGATAGGAGTGTAGAGGAGATCAGACAATTTTCGAAGGTTCAGTAAATGGCCCTGAAGTTGCATCTTGACTGCTTTCTCTCGTCCCAGCCCCCATTTTACAGTGAGTTGTTTGTAAATGTTTGTGGCTTTGAAGCCTCATGCTCCTGTATCATGTAACCTCAGACTCTTCCGGGAAATAAATAAGGCATCCTTCCCTTCCACTTTGCAGACGACTCTAGAAAACATAAATTAGAATCATGCACATTTCAGTAAAGTTTTCTTGTTTGTGTCTATATGTTTTTGGAGAGAGATCACATAGATCCTGTATTACTATATGTGTCATAGGTTTCAGTATGACAAATACCTAATTCTTCTTGTGTGGAAAGATCTATAGTGATACAGGAACCTGGAATAATTGTGTTTTGAGTTCTGTGTGAGCAGAGTCCTAGTTTCTCCTCTCCACCCCCTGTTTTCTGCGTATCAGTACACCTAGTGATGCAAAGGTTTCTGGGAATGAAATTGAAAGCTTGTGTAACTCTCAATAACAAGATGTTGTAAATGTGTGGTGTAATAGCAAGCTATCAAGGATCCAACAGCTTTAATTCAACATACATACCTTTGATTCAACACACAACTTCAAAACTTAGTAAAGTATGGGTTCCGACATTACCTTCTGAATTTCTAAGTATATATATATTTTGAAATTCTAACGAGGAATAATTTAAGAAAACTAACAACTTGAAAGTCATCAGGGATTTAGACTTAAGATTATGTTAGGTTTAACTTGGCTAAATTTAAATGTGTAGGATGTTGTTGTTGAAGAATAAATCCAAAAGTTAACAGTAACAGGGAATATTGATTTTGTTGTTGTTGTTGGAAGAATCAAAAATTAGAATTTCTTTAAGCAGAACAGAGGGAACTGCTTGTGAATTCCTTTCCCACAACCCAGCTCAAGCTGCCTTATCTTTGGTGAGAGAACCCCTTAGATTTTGTCATACTTTACATTAAGTCCTTTCTGTTCTGGTCTGTGTGCATATGATTAGGCTATAATTTTTGGTTGTAAGGATGAAGCTTGTCAGGCATATGAGACACAATTGGGAGTGGACCCCATTGAAATTAGTGGACATTCTTCTGTGTAAACTTTCCTGTGAGTTTGGTGCATTTTCTAAATATGTACTCACTTGACAGCTTTTAAGAAGAATAAAATTTGCCAACTTTTTTCTTAGTTGGTTTCAACACTACCTGAAGACATGCAGCCTGGTCCTGACTTCCATGGACTTCCTTGGGAGCCCATTATTATTACTGTCTTTGTGGGATTTGCTACACTTGCCATTTTCTTGTGGAGAACTTGTCTATCCGTAAGTATATTTTCAAGGTCGGATACAGTATACTGATGTTTAGTTATCTGGCCGAGCTTTGACAGTTATGATTATGAAGTCTTTCAGGCTTCAATATTTGGTGTCAAATATTTCTACCTTCAACAGTAAAGCACATAAATTTATTTTAAATACTTTTTAATGAAGTGTTTTAACAGAAAACAAGTCAGTGCTGAACATTTGTGTCAAAAGTGCCACATTGACACTGGAAACGTACTGTTCTGCAGTTGCTAAATCCAATGTTAAAATTGAACAATAAATAGTAATGGCAAAGATGGATCCTTGCTAGACAGTTTCAGTACTGATAATATGGACAGTGGTCTACATTCTCAAAATAAAGGGAGAAGTTTCTATAATAATTTGTGTGGCAAGTTTATTATTGCCTCAAATTACAACATCATCAATGATAGAATGGCTTGACAGGCAAGCTTCAAACTGGTACTTTACTTGTTGCTCTTTTAGTTTCAAAATCAAATGTTTTTAATTGTACCCACACAGTACTTGCATAACCAGAACTTTGGCCTGACTTTGAAGCAGAACCTAAAAGCTTTTATTAGAAGCTTGCTTGCATAATGTAAATTGATACTTGCAATGGAAACCATGCTTGTGTTGATATTTCTTGGAGTGGTTATTGACAAACATTTACTTTTCTTTTTTGATGGCATTAATAAAATGGCATAATCTTTCTCATAATGCTGTCTTTTATCCATTTCTTTTGTAGGTAAAGAGTAGAATGTATCAAGGTAGGAATATTTTGTCCTTGCAATATTGCAGATTGTATGGCAGGATTGCTTTATTGTTTAATATAACTTTGAGCACCTAGTATCAGAATTTATTATTTAATACCACATGTATAAAGAGCTATTTGTACACTTCAGTATTCTGGCTGCTCTTTACTCTGTCTAGGCAGACCAGGTTGTAATCCAAAGATTGCATGTACCTGTCCCTCAGGTGTTTTCCTGGATTCATGGGAACTTCCACGTCTGTCTCTACACCTTTGTGCTGTGCTGGATTCTACTTAGGAGAATCTCCCAAGGGTGGTTTTGTTTTTTGTTTTGAGAGGGTGGGAAAAGCAGTGAGAAAGGAAGGCCTAAGAAGCTTTGGTGCATATACAGGCCTTTGAATCCTGCCTTTTTCCAATAGCCCCCTTTGTACTGTCTGCCTAACTTTTTCCAGTGCATCTTGAACGTGTCTTTCCCCACTACCTCACTGGAGCTTTGACATAATAGGTTTCAGTATGAAGAATACCTTCCCCTTGAGTCCCCAAAAAGGGTCATAATGCGGTGTGTCTGTTAGCATAAAATGCAGAAGCCTAATAGAAGATCTCCAGGGTGGGAAAAGAGCCCTTTTTTCCAGTGAACTGCATGCACACTGGAGTTGACAGTCCCAGTTCAGGGAAACTGAACCTAAGTTGAATGATAGATCCATGATATATTGTGATGTCTAAGCTCACCATTTTCAGCAGCTGACATCAGTGTTGTGGGGTGGGGGCATTTTTTATTTGTAATTGTTGAGGTACATGTGATGTGTAAGGGTTAGCAGGGTAGCCCAGTTCTACAGAAAAATGCTCCACATTTGTCCCTAATTTTCTTTTTTCTAGTGACAGAAAAACAACTTGTAGAAAAGATTAAAACTCTCTTAAAAGAAAAGACAGAAATCTTAGAAAAGATGTCGGAATATGATCAAAAGGTATCGTGCTGTCTGCATGTCTTTATTATTCTGAAGTTAAAAATTTAATATCAGTGTTTGGATAATCTAAAATGTGCGGGTCCTCTACTCTCTTTTAGTGGTATAATTGGGAAGATCATAATTTGGGATATCAAAAATGAAATTAATGTTAAGTTTCTACTTTCCATGTTTGTTTGTTTTCTTTTAAAAAGATAAAAGCTGCAAAAGAAGCTGTGAACGAGGCCCAGAAACAAAACACAAATCTCTCAGATGAGGCTACAGGGCTTAAGGTATGAAACAAGGATTTTATTCTTATGTCAGATGTTTAAAATATTTAAACAAAATAAACATATCTTTCCATTGCTGTTAACAGGACACAATCAGGGGGCTTAAAGAAACAAACCATCTGTTAGACGAGCGAGTGAAAAAATTGCACACCATGCTAGAAACTGAGAAAGAGCACTACTCAGAGAAACAGAAACAAGTAAGCAAATTTTCCTACTTTGCTACTGGCTGTTGGCGTGTTTGAGAGTGTGGTTTAGCTCCTTGGAAAGGTGGTGGTGGTTGAGAACTTCATGAACACTTGAAGAGGTGAACTTTTTTTTAACTTCAATTTGACATTAAATTCTGTAATCTGTTTAATATTTAAATGACAGCACTTACGATTGAAAAGTCTAGTAACTCATATTTTCCATTGGGTTTTGGAAACCTGACCATTTTTGTGTGATGTGGGCCTTCACTGCTTTGGAATCCACGCAAATGGCTCTCGTTAGTCACACATCCTTAGAATTTTCCCTGGAATGTTCTATCTACACTCATGCCTCCAAGCTTTATTTTCATTATTTCTCCTATGTTCTGAAGGTAAAATAGTCTGGAGAGTTAATGGTAACTTTTAAGTTAATAATCTTGCAACATTTATAGAATTGTAGAGTTGGACGGGACCCCCAGAGTCATCTAGTTCAACCCCCTACAATGTAGGAATCTCAGCTAAAGAATCTATGAGAGATAGCCATCCAAGCTCTGCTTAAAAACCTCCAAAGAAGGAAAGTCCACCACTTTCTGAAATAGTCCTTTACACCGTCAAACTGCTGTTACTGTCAGAATCTCCTTTCTTATAGCTTGAATCCATTGTTTGGGTCCTACTCTCTGGAGAAGGAGAAAACGAGCTTGCTCCATCTTCCATGTGACAGCCCTTTAGACAATGGCATAGCGTGCGTTGCCATCAGCTGGGGCAAGGCAAGGATTGCGCCCACTACCCACCTTGCGGGCGTTGTGCGAGAGGCAACAGGTGGCCTTCCCTGCACCCTTGTGGTGGCTGCTTTTTACAGAGGTTGCCTGCTGGTTACTCTGTTTGCCCTCTCAGCTCAGTGAGCTCCCAGTGGGAGCTGTGGCTGGCACTCCTTGGCAGAGATGGCAGCATCCCAGCAGTGCTGGAGCTGCAGCTGCAGCAGGCCTAGGAGGAGGGTGGCAGAGAGCAGGCCAAGCAGCCAAGCACAACCCTTCCCTGGCCACCTCTCCTTGGCCACGCATTTCGATGGTGGGTGCTGGTGGACCCCAGGCGAGTGGGTGGCTCCCCTCTCTGCATTTCCACCTCAGGGCATGCATCTTGCCCAAGGATACACGCCAGGAGGGAGGCCCTAGGGAAGGACTGGGGTGGGCCAGGAGCAGGTGTCCCTTCCTTGGAACCTAAAGCAAACATTGTGGCTCTCCAAATGTTTCTGAACTACAATACCCATCATCTCTTATGGAGGCAGCTGAGGTTGATGGAAGTTGGAGTCCAACAACATGCCTGATCCCTGATCTTAAGCATACTGATAATGCTTAACATTTATTTAGCACATTGCAGTATTCAGAGTACTTCATAGAGCTTATTTCAGTCCTTGCAACAGTGCTATAAGGTAGGCTAGTAGTATTCACATACTGTGTTGGTGAGACTGAGAAATAGTGACTTGTTTGCCTAAGGCTATTTATGAATGTGCTCCTGATGCAATATGAGCCAGTATTCCAGCTCAATATGTATCTTTTCTTATTCTGAGACTAGTAAATGTGTTTAGGGATCTTTGGTATGCTGCTCCTTTCTTTGAGGGGGTAAGGAACCTATTTCTTAACACAGATGGGTCTTTGTAACTGGGTTTCATTACAGGACTTGAAATAAATTATATTAGGTTGCTGGTGACCTGAAAGCCAGCTTAACTAGTTTACATACTTATACATCTCAGTAACTGTAATGTCAGTATAACTCTTTCATTTTCAAGCCCAATAAGCCTTTTTTGTTTCTATTCACAGCTCACAGAAGCGCAGAAGTCTTTGGAGAACTTCCAAGAAGTCATCACATTGCATTCTGTAGAGCTCTCTGAGGTAACACATCTGGATTTTGAATTCAAGTAAATCTTTGACCTGATATCAGCATCACTTTAAACCACAGTTAAAAACAAATTACTGTTCAATGTGAATGCACAACTTGCTGGTGCATGCTGCTGAAAAGTTCTCATTCTGCTCTTCACACTCCTGCTGTGCTACCAGGACCAATTAAGTGTCTGGCTTGTCCTGATGTTCAAATAAACAAATCTATGAGCAATAAACAAAAGTTTGGTCTTGGCTTACTGCTTGCAGTTTGTTCAGGGTTAATACCATGAGCCTGGGTTTGAACATCTCGACAAGCGAGAATCTGTCATGTTTCAAGGTGATGGAACAGAAGTGGAGGGAGGAATGCTGTAGGAATTTTTTAGCTGCATGCACATACAGCTTGTGCATTTGTATTAAACCATAATTTGTTTTTAACCATGGTTTAATGGGAGGTATGGTCTCCCAAGATAATAGAAGAATCTAAATTCTGAATGTTGTGGGTTATTAAATTATTCTGTGCTTTTTTGGTGTAAGCTGGCATTTTTATGTGGTTTGCATATTAAACTTGAAATTATTGGAATTTTTAGGTGCAGATAGCTCTTAATGAAGCTAAACTAAGTGAAGAAAAAGTGAAGTCTGAATTGAGTCGTATTCAAGAAGAGAATGCGAGACTTAAGAAGAGTAAGGAGCAAGTGAGTGTGCCATTTTTGTTAAACTGCTGTTCTTCATAAATTAGGCTTTGCTTTGTGTACATATCAGACCAAGTTAATTCTGCTTGAAAAGTTTGCTCATTTTAAAATATTGAGGGGCATGAGTAGTTGTTGGCATTCATCTGTCTTGAGAGACAATGGAGTGCACCTCCGCAGCTGAAGTCTAAACGCTGTGTTAGCAGCACCGAAGTGACCTCTCCGGGATGTAAGCCTGGTTAGTATATATGGAGGTCCTGGACCATCTAGACAACAAGACCCCCCTCTCAGCCTCACTGATGTTGTCCAAAGGAAAGCAGAGCAATATGTTTGGCACCAGCTTGGCTGCAGGAGTTGCCGGAAGGAGGCGTACAAGGTGCAATCCAACCATCTTAGTGACTCTGCTCAGATTTTGTGTAGGGTTTACTCCTTAGCCTTTTCCTCTCCTGAAGATATCCCACAAGGCAGCAGAAGTTTAGGCTCAGGGTTTTCCTTCTCCTAGATGGGCTACCTTCTCAGGTTAATAAGCCCCATTTGCCCTTTACGTCCCCCTACAACATGTGCAGAAACCACGCGTACCGCTAAACATTTTGTGAATCTTTGTACTTTTGTCCGTTTACTGTTTTTATTTTTTCCAATTTGAACTATAAAATGGTGATTTTCTTGAGTCAAAATGAGAGTACCCCTAAACATTTTTTTAGAAAAAAGCACTGCATTTGACCATATCGAGCTTCATACTTTCTTTTATTAAATCCTTTGCTTATATGACAAGTACAGTTCTTTACAGTGAATTATACTTGCTGTCCTGTTTAAAGCTGGTCATTGCAAAGACAGTCTGGAACCCTAATGCTAGGAGGCTGATTTGCATTGCTCTGTGAGAGAATGAAACCTGATGACGGTGCCTCTAGTTCCTGTGACTGGCAAGAACAGCTGCCCACCCCACCCCCACAGCCATGCTCAATGTTGTTCCTGTGCAGATTCGTAGTGTCCGGAAGGTCATTTCTGGCCATGCTCTTCAGTGTCTTCCTAACTTAAAGTTGCATCCATATGATGCCAAAACATAAGTGACATGGTGAAAGCACATTGAACAAGAAATACTTTTTGACCTTGAGAGAGAAGAAAGGAAAGCTGATGAGAAGTCCAGGTCAAACTTCCTTGGTTGATGATTCCTAGACTCTTGAAGAAATTACCATAGCTGTATAGTTATCACACCTTCTCTTCCCATTACTTCTGGCAACAGCCATGTTCTGTTAACGTTTGTTACATTGATGATATTAGAGCTAGAGAAGATGGAACCTTGGTAGAAGTGAAACATGAATGCACAATTGTGGGAAAATAAGTGGTTAGGAAACCCCACCATAGGAGCTGCCAGCTACAATATTTACTCGTGTAGAATATCTACATCTTCATTTATATTTCTGAGAAGCTCTCAAGAGCAGCTTATAGAAAAAAATTCTCACCCAAAATGATGTCCCCATCTGGTTTTGGGAACTCTGTGGTTCTCTGACACAGTGGAGTGGGGATGAACTGCTAGATTGTGCTCAGGTTATGATGAAGGCAAGTCTCCCCTTGCTGACAGTTGACACTGATGGGCAGCAGCTCCTACCGAGGTCATTTGAGGCAAGGTAATATACCATATACAATACACTTACAATACACTTTCTCAGTATATTGAAAAATTGGAGAAGGTGGAAATGTTCAACAATGAATTTTAAAAGAAATATAGATGGTTAGACAGATGCTGAAGATGCATGTTATGGTTAGGTGAATCCCATCCTGAATTCCTTTATGTATCAGGTGGGTGCCTTGTGGCAGAATATTAAAATGCTGATCCCCTGTGCAATCCACCCACCCCTCCTGTTTTCTGGTTTTATTATAAGATGATATCTAAATATATCAGTTAAAGCTGTGCTTTCATTTTAAAGGATTTTGTGCATGGCTGCAGATGATCGTTCTTTTGCCTGTGCCTCCCCTCATTATGAGCCAGCATTATTTTTTTAAAAGGGTGGCATGTTCTTTTTTGTTTTGGCACAACTTTAACTTTGACATATTCACTCTGGTGTAGTTTTAAACCTGATGGCCTGAGTTACATGCTGTTTGTCATCCCAGTAATATTGTTAATATTGTACTTGTGTTCTTTCAGCTGCTGCAACAAGCAGAAGGCTGGAGTGAGAGGCACAGTGAGCTCAGTGAACAGATCAAGTTGTATCAGAAATCTCAGAATGATATGGAAGAAGCACTTGCCTATAAAGAAAATGAAATTGAAGTAAGCTCTCTTGAAGAACAACTTTCTTCTGTGTTCATGACTGTGATTGAACTACTACACCTAATGTTGTGGTCCTATAGTTTAAAATTTGGCTTTTTGCTGCTGCTTTAGGTTTTGACTAACTGCATTATGCAGCTGAAGCAGCTTGATGCAGAATCTGAGTCAGAAGGCAAGAGGGATGATGGAAATGATCTGGCCAATGGAGAGCTCTCAGGTACTAAAATCTTAGATAACCTGGTAGACCATTCAAGCAGCTAATCTTGAGGAAGCAGTAGCTGAAGACTCTTAGGGGCAATGGTACACAACAGTGAATAATTAACATCTGTTATGTGTCAAATAGGAACAGATACTCCTAATACAAAAGACCAGAAATTAAGATGATGTCCATCTAACATACTGTCTGTGTCACTGAGAAGTAAATTTCTCAACTCTGAATTATATCTATAATGTGAGCAATTCATCAGATAAATAACTGGATTGGATTGCCATCGTGATCTGCCCTTTCTTGAGTCAATTGTGAACATCAGTAGCTTTTAATTCCTATAACTGAAATATTTTCCTGCTTCATGTTGAAATGTGTTGCTTTCATCTGTACACTTCTAGATAATTATCTATGGAGATTTCCTCTTGCCATGTTTTGAAAATTTTGCTTAAACAGACACAATGAAAATAATTTTTCTCCCTTCTAGATACCAGGAATGAAAAGATGAAGAATCAGATTAAACAGATGATGGATGTTTCAAGGGTATAACACAGATGCTTCCAATCTTTTGGGGGCAGTGGGCACAATTGGGATTCTTGAAGTGTCATAGCAGTTTCACAGAATTGCTGCCATGGGGGCATGTACCTTCATAAAATGGCTACTGTGTGGGCATGCCCAAGCACAAAACACCCATTTCACATAACACAAACTGGGTAGAGCCCCAAAGCAGAGCCCCAAAATACAAAATTCTTCTGAGCCCATGTTAACACAGATCCCTTCCTCTTACCCACCATAGTGTAGACGCTCACAAAAATCTGAAACGCCTTCCGTAATATCCCACTAGTTATAGCAGGCCTCAAAGGTGCTGTGAGAGAATCTGGGGGCAGTTTGGTACATGAAGTAACCCCATGAAAACATTGTTTTGTGTAATCAATATGGCTCAAGTTTGTATTCCAGGAGAGTGTTTCACTGGCCATTTGTTGCCTTTTTGCAGGTAAAAACAACATTATCTATCATTGAAGAAGAAAGAGATCACATGCGGTCCAAACTTAATGATGAAGTAGCAGCAAGGCATGAGTTGGAAGGTGTGTTCAGCAAATATATAATTTGGAATGACAAGTTCTTTAAAAGAAACCACTGCAGGAACTCATCAGTTAAGGGGGTTCCCATTTCCTTTCGTTGATAGACTAGAAACCTTGGGGCACAAGAATGGTTGGTTAGTTCAAATCAGTCAATGAAATCTATCTGCTTCACCCTGCTTTTTGTCCCTAATACTTCGCTTGCCAGTGTGTAATGATGTGGTGACGATAGAGACTACAGTCAACCGCTTAGACCTCTCCCTGTCTCAGCTCTAGATCCAGCAGCTGCATTCCCCATTGGCTGGCATTCATCAGCCTTCTAGACATTCTTTGTCTGCTCATTTCCTTCATTTTTTTTTTTTTATAAAAATTTTTATTGGTTTTACAGATTTTTTAAACACAAACAAACACATAAAAAGACATACAAACACGTATAATTTCATAGCATTTTTTCATAAACTTCTTTTCCGGGACTCCCCCATACCCCCCCTTTCTGCATCCCAATGACCAAAGTATTTTTTAGCAACTTCTAAATATACTTTTCCAACCTCTGTCATTTTAATCTTTTCTATAATCTTATCTCTTAACACTGTATCCCTTTCTTCCTGAAAACCTCAACATTCTAACATTCATCAAGTTTATAATAGTCCTTAAGGTAACTTTTAAATTTTCTCCATTCTTCTTCCGCCGTCTCTTTTCCCTGATCACGGATTCTGCTTGTCATCTCAGCCAATGTCATATAGTCCATCACTTTCATCTGCCATTCTTCCAGAGTGGGTAGATCTTGTGTCTTCCAATATTTTGCGATAAGTATTCTTGCTGCTGTTGTAGCATACATAAAGAAAGTTCTGTCCCTTTTTGACACCAATTGGCCGACAATGCCCAAGAGAAAGGCCTCTGGTTTTTTAAGGAATGTACATTTAAGTACCTTTTTCATTTCATTATAAATCATTTCCCAGAAAGCCTTAATCTTCGGGCACGTCCACCAAAGGTGATAGAAAGTACCTTCAGTCTCTTTACACTTCCAACACTTGTTGTCGGGCAAATGATAAATTTTTGCCAGCTTAACTGGGGTCATGTACCACCTATATACCATTTTCATAATGTTTTCCTTTAAGGCATTACATGCCGTAAATTTAATACCGGTGTTCCATAACCATTCCCAGTCAGCAGACATAATGTTATGACCAATATCCTGTGCCCACTTAATCATAGCCGATTTAACTGTTTCATCCTGTGTATTCCATTTCAGCAGCAAGTTATACATTCTTGATAAATTCTTAGTATTGGGTTCTAGCAGTTCTGTCTCTAGTTTTGATTTTTCCACCTGGAAGCCAATTTTCCTATCCTGTTTGAAAAACTCCATTATTTGATGATATTGAAACCAATTTTGTACCTTATGTTTCATTTTCTCGTGACTTTGTAATTTCAATTTATCTCCCTCCTGTTCCAAAATTTCCCAATATTTCGGCCATCCGACCTCCATATTGAGTTTCTTCACTGCCTTAGCTTCCACAGGTGACACCCATCTAGGGGTTTTGTTTTCCAACAGATCTTTGTATCTTATCCAAACATTAAACAATGCTTTTCTGACAATATGATTTTTAAAGGCACTATGCAGCTTAATTTTATCATACCATAGATATGCATGCCAACCAAATGCGTTGTTGAAGCCTTCCAGATCCAAAATGTCTGTATTCTCGAGGAGCATCCAGTCTTTAAGCCAGCAAAACGCTGCTGCCTCATAGTACAATTTTAAGTCCGGCAGGGCAAACCCCCCTCTTTCCTTGGCATCTGTCAGTATTTTAAATTTAATTCTGGGCTTTTTGCCCTGCCAGACAAATTTCGAAATATCTTTCTGCCACCTCTTGAAACATTCCATCTTGTCAAGAATCTGCAAGGTCTGAAACAAGAATAACATCCTAGGCAATACATTCATTTTAAGTCTGCTCATTTCCTTCAGGCCAAGAGAACATAGGGCCTAGAAAAAGGGAACAGTTGTGCATAGTCTAGCCCAGTTTCACTTTTTCCACTCCCTGTTGTGTTTGCAGATTTCTGGTTTTTGGCTGCTGACTTTAAGCTATCTTACTTCCCCTAGTGCTTACAGCATCTCCTTATCTTAAGCTCTGGGGAATTTCTTTACAGCCCTTTCTTTGATAGACTGCATTTTGCTTAATTCATGGTCTTATTTCTGCCTCTTTCCACCTACCCTTCTTTCAGCCTCCTTACTTCAGGGCACCATCTTTAGGTCCTCCTCTTTATGTTGGGACCTCTTCCAAGTCACTGGCCTGCCTCTGTGTGAAGCTTATTTCCACCCAAATTTGCAGTTTTTCCTTCTGTCAAAGAGCCTGGAGTGAAAACTGTCTTGTTTCCTGAGCAATTGAATGTTCTGTGTCACCATATCTTAGCTCTTAGAAATGTTGTACTAAATAGGTTTGTCTTGTTGCAGAGCAAATCAAGAAGCTGGAACATGATTCTTGTTCCTTGCAGAGAGCAAAATCTCAGCTAGAAAGTGAATGTAAAACTCTGCAACAGAAAGTGGAGATTCTCAATGAGCTTTATCAGCAGAAGGAAATGGCACTTCAGAAGTAAGTACTGGGCTTTTTAAAGATGATAAAAATACCCCAAAACATGGTATAAACCAGTTTACCCCAATCTGGCACCCTTCATATGTTTTGGATGACCTCTCATCAACCCAACCAGCATGGCCAGTTGTCAAGAGATGATAGGAATTGTAGTCCAACAGTATTTGGAAGGAATAGCGTTCTGGAAAGCTTGTGTAAGCTATAACATCATTTTGCTCCTTTTCTGTTTACCTTTCATAGAATCTTGGAAGGGACCAAAGGGTCATCTAGTCCAACCCCCTGCAAAGCAGGAATCTCAGCTAAAGCATCCATGACAGATGGCTATCCAACATCTGCTTAAAAAACTCCAAGGAAGGAGAGTTCACCACCTCTCATGGGAGTCTGTTGCACTGCTGAACAGCTCTTGCCATCAGAAAGTTTTTCCAAATGTTTAATCGGAATATCCTTTCTTGTAACTTGAAGCCATAGCCTTGAGTCTTAACCCTGAAGAGCAGGAGAAAACAAGCATGTTCCCTCTGCCGTGTGATAGCCCTTAAGATATCTGAAGATGGCTATCATATCTCCTCTCAGTCTCCTCTTTTCCAGGCTAAACATACCCAGCTTCTGTTTTTTCAGCCATTCCAATAGGGCTAGAATTGATCCCCATAGCTGCAAATATTTTTTTTTTTAAAAATTATTTTACCCCACCATTGAATCAAGGAGAGGCTGAAACGCCAATTGACAATTTGTCATGGTTGAGGACTACCTGAAACATGGAGTTGTGTAAGAGTGATACAAAAGCTTTAGAACTTTTTCCAATGCTGTCAGGTTGTGTCTGGCCAGAGGGTTAATTATACCTAAATTTCTGCTTTAGGAAGTTGTCACAAGAAGAGTATGAGCGTCAAGAGAAGGATCAGAAGCTCTCTGCTGCAGATGAAAAAGCAGTCCTGGCAGTTGAAGACGTGAAAAAATACAAGTAAATAGATTGATTGATTGATGAATGTAATGTCTCATATTTTCAGACAGTGAGCAGAAGTAATCTCTCAAATTCTTTGACAGAAAGAGAATTGATGAAATTGTTGAAGAACTGCAACAAACAGAGCGATCTTACAAGAATCAGGTGTGATGCTATCCCAATAAATCTTTCTGAAGCAGTCAATGTAGGATATAAACCAATGTGCAGACTCAAATAAACTTTTCTTCCTTCCTTCCTTAATGTTTTAAGATTGACATCCATGAGAAGAAGGCCCATGAGAATTGGGTAAGGATTTTATTAAAGCATATAAAAAACCTTTTCCTATAGTTGAGCAGGGCAGTTAATGCTTTTCGCAGAGCAGCAACAATTAGCCTTTAATGTGTATTTTCCTAGCAGAACGTGACTTTCACTATTTTTTTTCTATTGCAGCTCATAGCACGTTCTGCCGAAAGGGCATTAGCTGAAGAAAAAAGGGAAAATTCCAACTTAAGGCTCAAGTAAGTATGTTCTCTACTTGGTAACTTCAAAAGGTGCTTGGTTTTATAGACTGCCACTAATACTAAGTTATTCACAACTGCAGGTTTCTTGGTGAAAGTGCATATTATTTAATGGCAAATTCCTTCAGCGCAAAGGCGCCAACTTGCCCCCCCCCCCACATTGTGGGGGTGCATCATGTGATGTGTTATGTTATGTTACACGTCATGTGACGTGTCCTGCCCCACCTAGCGCTCGTGCACCGTACTGAGACGTTCGAGCATCCTGCCGCTGTGATGGTGGAGAATGGGGAGCGCAGAGCAGAGCTCCATGCTCAACCTCTTCCCTACACGACATCGGTGGGGATTAGGAAGTGGATCAGGGGCTGCAGGATTTTGGGGGAGCCCACCCCCCTCCTTGAAAAAAATGTTGGGGGCTGAAGACCCCTCAGCCCCCAACCACATGGCGCACCTGCTTCAGCACTATATCGTACAAGCATGAATGCACTTTGAGATTAACTTTCGATTTTCCTCCGTTAACAGATTAATAGAGATGGATCAGAAAATAGCTGCGCTTCAGAGACCACTAATTGTGAAACCAACTGCAGGCCGACCAGACCATCAAGCCGCCCCTCGCAGAGGTAGATGCTCTGTTCACCTTTGGCTAAGGATCTGAAATGTCAAGCCTAACCTTTCAGAAAAGGAAATAAAAAGTTGACACCAGTGACCATGCTTTATTACAGGTCCATTAAGTCGAGATGGCTCCTTTGGGCCTTCACCTGTGAGCGGGGGAGCTCCTTCCCCACCGCTGATGATGGAACCCCTTGGGCGTCCCCTTTCTGCCAATCCAAGAGAAGGTTCAAGAGGTGAACATGGCAATAAATCAATCCTTTTTCTTTCTTCCCTAGGTTGTCTTGCTATAGAAGCCTGCTTCATTCACTTTAAACTTTTATAAAGGCCCCATTTTTTATTTTTATGAAATTCTCTCACTTTTCCTTCTTTGGTTTAAGAATGAAAATAGTAAACATAACAAAACAGTCCTAAATTAGCCAGAATGGCACACTGTGTTTATAGATGTTGGGTTATAATTCAGTTAATTTTAAGCCTTTTGTGTCCTGTTGACCTTAATAGGAAAATAAAGCACCTTATTTTTTGCTAGCATATGTGCACAGCTTGTAAATGGAGTAATCCTTAATGCCATAGTGCTATGCTAATTTCATTCTTCCCTTTCTCCAAGGAGTTCAGAATGGTGTGCAAGGTTTTCTCCCTCCCCCTTTTTATCCTCTCAAACCTGAGAGGTAGTTTAGGCTGAAAGTCATTGGCTAAGGTTGCTCAGTGAGCTTCCCGGCTGAGTGAGTGTTTGAAACTGGGTCTCCCTGGTCCTAGTCCAATGCTCAAACCACTGTATGCATTACTGTTCATGGAGGAAAGGAGTGCATAGCCCAGGTCTCTAAACCAGAAGTAGGGAATATGTGCTCCTCCAGATGTTGCTGAGCTACAACTCCCATTCTGTCTGACAATTGGCTGTGCTGGCTGGTGCTCAGAAGCCATTAGGGCATGTAAGTGGTATATAAATTGAGAAATAATTTTTAACAAAATGTGCATACCACTTAGAAGAACAAAAGATCTCTAAGTTGTAGACAAGCAACAAGTGGGTGTCTACAGATTCCTCATCATTGCTCCAAATAATGTTGCAGAAATAACTGCTCACCAAGCTATGATTTCTTGAAGACATTCTGAACTATCTAGAAGAATGTTCCAGGGAAGACCAGAGACTGCAGCTATACTGATGGCAGGTCAACTGAGAAAGTGCATTTCTTTTCAAAATGGTAAACAATATGTGGTCTTTCTCTTTAGAGCTTGGCCCTGCTGTAGCATCCCTAATGACCTGTGGGCCAAGGACATCATCTCCTGCTACAGTAGTGGATGGAATGGTAAGCAAGGGGCAGGGAGGTTTTTAAAAATCTTCTGAGATGGCATTTTGGGAAGAACCATGTGTGTTATCCCACTGTACAGGTCTCATCAGCTCTTACATATCATGTTCTTATTTTGTCTATCATCTTACTGTCTTTATGTTGCTGGGGGGGAAATAAAGGCAAACCCGCCTAAAGAGCCTGAAGCCCCCTGTGTTTCTACTGCCCCACCTTCATCTGTTGAAGCAACAGCAGTGAGTACCAAGAGCCTGGGAATGGTGCTTTTGCTTTCCCCTGGTTTGATGGAGAGGAGCATGATGCTTCATAACTTGGCATGGCAAAATGAGCCCCGTGAGACTCATTTTAGGTTACAACTCTTCTGGGGCTTCTTGACTTCCTAAGGTTACATACATTGGTGAGGGTAGCTAACATATACTACATTTGTAAAAGCTATGCTTTGGTCCTGAGTTATTTTCTAGAAATCTAATATAGTAGATATTTGAGGCTTTTTTTTTAAAATCCCTTGGGTACTTTCTGGATTTCTTTGTGTTTAAATTAACTGTTTGTTTGGGTTTGCTGGTGATTTAAGAAATACTAACTACATGGATGATGGTTTTAGGTGGTTAAATATTCAGGACTGTAACTTAGTTGGAACACCTGTTTTTTGTTTAGCCAGAGTATTCAGGAAAAGGAAAATCCCTATAGCAGGGGTGGGGAACGTTTTTTAGTTCAGGAGCAGCATTTCCCTGTGCGGTCTGCATCCCAATCATGGGTGGAGCCAGAGGCAAAAGTAGTTTGGGCAATGGATGAGAGTCTTGCCTTTGTACAGCAGGCTACATTCCAGTCAAAATTTGAAGACTGCTACACACACAAGACTCTACATTCTCCGTTCAGGCAAGGAACAGGCATAGTCTTAAGCAGGCAAAAGTACTTGATGGGCACTGAAAATGCTGTGCAAGGAGGAGTTTAGTCTGAGGCTCATTTAGAGAGGTCTGCGGGGCTGCAACTGGTCCCCTAGCCTGAGATTCCTCACCCCTGTTTGGTAGTATGCAGTGAAAACGAGTTTGAAAATACATAGCTTTCAAACACTTAACATTTTTGGTGGAAGATCAGTTTTATATTTCGCTGGTGTATATAGTAGAAGACTAACTTTTCTGTCTTTACACAGGTTAACATGGGTCCTAAAGGCCCACCACCTTACCCAGGGGCCCCCGTAATGGGACCGCCAGCAGCTGGACATTTGCCACCACCTCCAGTTCGTGTTGGACTTCCACCCCGGCTACCCTATGGACCTCGACCTCTTCCCTTAGGTATGGTTGTTTTTCCATTGTGCTTTTTTTTTTTTAAAGAATATGTTTATTTGAATTGGCATTACAGATTCAAGAATCTTTCTCACAGCCTGTTGCAGAACAAAGTTATCTTCGCGACAATGAGTGAGTGGGCAGGGGTGCCTCATGGTGAATTTGTGAGAGCTGAGCAATGTTAGCAATACTAATTTGAGAGCCATAACCTGCTTTGAATATTTGGCTGAAGTATTTCATCTGAATATTGCCTTGATAGATTTGGTGAGTCTATTGATAGCAAAGCACAGTTGTAACTATGTGGGAAAAGGACTGGAAGTGACAAGAGAGGCATGCAAAATACAGATGGTTCCTCTTCTGAGAAGTGGAACATTTTGTTGTCTGTTCACATATTATCTGCCAAGCATAAAGGCTTCAAATATGCTTCTTTAAAATGGAAGTTGGTAAACTTGGAATTCTGTGCCTGCTGTTTGGTTTCTGTCAAATTTCTGGGGTGAGATTGCATGTATGTACTTCCTCCCAGTGAATAATTCACTGTACTGCTTTTCCTTCCAGTACGTGGAGCCCCTCCACCACCTCTTCCAAGAGACTATCCACCTGTCCCTCCATTTGGAATGAGAGACTTTCCACATGGTCCACTACCACCTCCTGATCAGAGAGTATATCAGCGTGGACCTCCTCCTTTCCGGCCTCCATACCCAAGAGATTATCCTCCAGGCCCTCCACGGCTACCTCCGCAAGGATTAAGGGACTACCCCCCTCCTCCTGCCAGAGACTTGCCACCTTCTGGACCCAATGACTACCAAGGAGGTCCTTCTGGTCCCCCATCCCCAGCTAGCTCACGGGACTCTGCACATCATGCTGAAGAGAAGCCATGACTTTGGATTTCTGGACTGATCTCCATCACGTTTCATGTGGGGAGGATTTCATTGGCTTCAGAACCAACTCTTCTTTCCTCCTCTGGACTTGGTTTCTATGTAGCTTTTTTCCCTTTCTCCTTTGCAGAAATAATTTCTCTAGCAACGCGCATTCGATCACCTTTAAATGAGGACTTGTTCATCCTCTTGGGATGCACATATAATTTTTCTGTGATGAACCTGAAGCCTGCTTCTACAGCTGTGGCTGACCTGCAGCTCTCAACGTGCAATATATGAAAGTACCTGTGTGGTTAGTTTTTAATTAATGTAGCCTATGTAATAAGTTGGTGAATGATTTCAAAATGATAATTTGAACATTTCCTGTGGAAATACCTTTGGTAAGAAATGCTACCCCTTCACATATAGCCTACAGTGACTGTAGACAAGTGGTTTACATGAGGATTCTAATGCAGATATTTTTAAACTACCTGGTATGAAAGACCAGAAACAAACTACTCTGTACTGGAAGGACAAATCTACTAATAAAGTGAGCAAGATCTCTTTCTCTTTTTTTGCTACATTTAGAAGAATGAATTTTGTACAAATCCATTTTCCTTTGCTGTAATGAATAGTACTTGTCACGAGACGGCTTAAGATGAAAGGATAGAACAAATTCTTCCGGCTAGTGGGTGATATTCAGCTAAGTTTTAGACCCATTGCAATTAATAGGCCTAACTCAGTAACAGTCATGGATTTCAGTGGGCATACACTGAATAAAACTTAGTTGATGACCACCCAGTGTCATGCCTCCGTAAAGCACAAAACCCCCGCAATTTAGAGCCCTAGCGGCCCAGGAAAATTCAGGTCAAATTTCCCATGTTGAGTGCAGATTCCTTAATCGCAGGCTCAAAAAATTATGAGTTGAAATGGTGCCATTTTACATAAAATCACTTGGTAATTGTTATAAAACAGCACATTTGAGTTGAATCTGAGTGGGACGTGAGCTGGTGGCTCCTTGCCCAGGACTCCTTCCATTACCCCACCCCAGCTGGCTTCATTGGAGTCATTTGACCCTCCTGAGCAGTATGGGCTGTGGAGCTGCCATGGGGAAGGGGTCTTTGGGCAGATGCAGCTTCCATGAGCAGTACTGTTGAGGATTCTCTAGAGATGCTAGCACAGAGGGCTGCTGAAGTGGGACTCAGAAGCTCACCCTTCCCTTGTGCTCATTTTGATTACTTTTTGCTTGTCATGTTTGGCTCTGTAGTAGGCCAGATCTTGTTTCAAAACTACATCAGTCAAGAACATATCTACTCAGCAGTGACTTCAGTGGGGCTTACTGCTGAATATGCAGATGTTTAGAACAGTAATCTCAATGTGTAATTGGTTTAAGAGTAAACAATACTTAGTCCAGACTTGAAGCACATGGAAAGAGGCTTCTATAGGCTGCTGCTTATATGCTAAAACAAATACAAACTTCCCTTCTTTGGAGTACAACACACAGCTTTCTATGAATGTGCTGGTATGTATGAAAGGGCATTTCTAGGAGAATTAGCCCCATCATTAATGTTCTTTTATCATCATCAATCTCGTCTCATCATCAATGTTCTCTTATCATTTAATGTTGGTCTTTTGGAAGCTTTCCAAAGGATCAGAAAATGCTTTGAGTATTACGTAAAGAGACAATTCACACTTCAAAGAACAGTTCCATTTGTGATAATCACTTAAGGCATTCTGGGGGCGAATAAATACTTTTGCTGGGTAGCATACAGTGGTACCTCTGGTTAAGAACTTAATTCGTTCCGGAGGTCCGTTCTTAACCTGAAACTGTTCTTAACCTGAGGTACCACTTTAGCTAATGGGCCTCCCGCTGCCGCCGCCGTGCAATTTCTGTTCTCATCCTGAGGTAAAGTTCTTAACCCGAGGTACTACTTCTAGGTTAGCGGAGTCTGTAACCCGAAGCATTTGTAACCCGAGGTACCAGTGTAGTAGGAACTACTCATCTTGACTAAGAATGTTTTCAGAATAGTTCTTGGTATTAAGACTTAAGTCATGTGCCTGCCATCAAGAAGAAACACTCCAGCTGTGGCTTTTCTTTCCCCCCTTGTGCTGAGTAAAACAAGTTTTACATTAGAAAGTAAACTAGCTGGCTGTAGCAGGATTGTTGGATATATATAAGCAAGCTCTGGGTATGTGACTTGGCCACCTCAAACAAAGAACTGGTCCTTGCTTACCAAGGCTCTTCAGTAAACTTGCAAGAAAATAGTTCCTATCCTCTTATGGGTCAATAACTAGTTAATGTGCAGCAAGTAATAGGTAAGTGAAAACACCTGTCTAGGAACAAACACTGAATTCAGTAGGATTTCCTTCAGAGTAGACACGGTTAGGACTGTGCTGTGACTCTCATGTGACCTAGTTTAGTGATGTATTGCTTTATATCTGCACTTTAAAAAAAGCATTTTGTGCATTCTCATCTTTGATCTGTAATTAATCCAGAGAGGATTAGGCCTGCCAAATTATAAGTACAAGAGCTTTAAGGGAGGGGAAGTAAAGGGATACATTTTATTCCACAATCCAACCGGGGGGGGGGGAGTAGTCTCTTTTATGTTAAGTGGTGTGTAGTGTTGCTCATCTGTTTTGTTTTGTTTTTTAAAAAAAACCTTTGCACACTAACCCATCTCCAAAAGGCCTTATGACATGAAGGTGCCCAGAATGGTGCCTGTGGAAAATCTGTGTGCGTCCTATGGGGTGAATACAGGCTTTCGCTCTCCAGGCTTCAGGAAGCTATCAGCAAGCCTGGGGAGCCCGCGGGAGTTCCCGCAGGGCTCCCTAGGCTGCGGATAGCAGCCTGCCACCCAGGGCGCGGGGCGCCCTGAAGCAGAGCGCCCCTCGCACAGGGCAGACATCGGCCAGCCCCACAAGCTTGGGAGACAGTGGGGAGGTGCAGCGCCGCCATACCGCTGTTCCCCAAACTGGTTTTGTGGGGGAAATAAAGGGGGGGAATTTCCTTTATTTCCCCCCAAAAAAACTAGGTGCGTCCTATGGGATGAAAAATACGGTAATTTCCTTAATGATCAATGTAAAAAATTCAAGTCAGTAGGCAAACTACCTGATTTTTTAAAAAAATATATATATCAAGCAGTCTTTCTTGTGATCAGATTATTCCTAATTTGCCTTAGCAAGTGTAAATTACCTATTTATTTTCAGGAATTCAGAAGCACCATGATTTATTTGTAGCTACTTTTGTCCCCAAACTGAAGAAAAAACAGGCATATGAAAAGATGAAGGTAATCCAGGGCGCAGCATGACCAAGTATCTTTTCGCATCAAGTAAATTCAAGTGCTGCTTTTTTTTTTTGTCACCTTCATAAAATCAATCCATTGACTAGAGAGAGATGCATACTTGAAGAGTTGCAGCAACCATCATGATAATAATTTTGTTGATACTGGCACATCTTTATTGCTGTATCACGTCTGGCGGATGAGGACTTCCCAACCGCCTTACTTGGGGGTGTTCTTATATGGGTGTAGAAACCAAATTACAAAACTGAACTCTTACAACCAGCCCAATTAGGAAAATTCACAACACGCTTTGGAACATCTGTGATAAAAATATACATTCCAAAGAAAACTGCACCTAGGTGGCAGGGCTTGGCTGCTGATCCACTCGATGTGCGGCAGGTGATGGTCCCATTTGACTTGCTGGGTAAAATGCAGCCATTTCCCCTGCGTCCTGAAGGATGAGTGCTACATAAGGCAGCTGCTATGGTTTTGTGGCAAGTGGTTCAGTTCACAAAAGTCACTCTTTGTGCAGTGTTTGATGGAGGTGAAGATAAAGTGGCTTCTTGGTCAACAATTGGAGTTTCTTCCTCTTGAAGTCAGTGGGTTTTTTGTACCTATAATGACATAAAGAACTGTCAGGCTCTTTAGTTTAATAATCCTTAGGACATGTGCAAGCACAAAGTTACGATGACCCTGCCTCTATGTGTTGCAGCATCCCATTTCAAGATGTATTAGGTTGTGATTATCACTCCCCTGCTATCTTACCTACTAAAAGTTTCAATACTTTGACAGAGGATGCTCAGCTTCTTTATCAGTCTAGCAGACTTTGAGCAGCAATTGCCAATCCAGCATAGCACAAGTAGTTATGTTCTTCAACATGCAAGCAATTGGTAGGATCTGAGTGTACACAGCATGTGCCCAAGGTCACTTACAGTTCTATAACAATTGGTCCAGGTTTAATTTCATCCATCTCCATGAAGGCAAAGCACTTGGTGCTGGTGAACCTTTTCTTAGGCTTATAGTGTTTAAATTCAAAGAAAATAGCTGCACCTGAACAGAGGGGAAAAGAATCATTCCTTGAAAGGAGGCATCTAGGATACAGAGGGTGAAGACCCCCAACCACACAGACTTATAGAATTGTAGAGCTGGAAGGGACCATGAGGGTCATCTCGTCCAACCCCCTGCAATGCAGGAATCTTTTGCCCAACGTGGGGCTTGAACCCACGACTCGACTGAGCCATGTAGAGATGATGCAGAGCTGTAGCAACACAGTGCATGTTACATAGCAGAGTGCTTCTTTTTATAGGCTTGGCACAAAGCTGCCTCCCATTAAACAACACTTTTTGCTTTACGTTATAAAAGGTACTGAGCAATTATTAGAAACACTGTTGTCAATCTGTCACGAAAGCAAAACATGGAAATGTTCTTCCTCCCCGCCCTAGATTTTTGACTTCTGAAGTGGTTCTAAATTCAGCTTTGATCAGCTGGTCCTATTTCAATGCAACAAACCTTTTGTTAATTTTTCAACATGTTTCTGAATCTCGATGTCCACATTAAAATGAACGTATGTGTCCTCCTTCCTTGAAGCAACTGGTGTGTCCTGCACAGGGGTCAAGTCTATCCCATTCAAATCTGTTAGGAGGCAAAACATGATGTTTTTATCAGGAGAGAGAGCTGTTTCAATTCTTAGAAAAATACAAGGACCACTGCATTAAATTTTGGAAGCCTCCATTTCTGAAAATGTAACAACAGAATTATACATGTTACTAGTGAAAAAAGCATTTGTTTTTGGGAACAGCACAAGAATCACCTTTAGACAAGGTGAGTATCTTACATGACTATCACATCCAATCCAAAATTGTGTACATAATACCACAAGGAACTGACGTATCACACCTATTAGGAATTCTCATTGTGCATCACTTGTTGCAAGAGAAACACGTGCATATGACAACATATTTATTTAGGGTGAAATCCATTGTTGCCATTCTGCTTAAGGAATCCTTTTAATTCAGCAGAAGCATTGACTAACGTTTTAAAAAAAAAGGGAAGACGATTGTTCCTACTCCTTGTTGCAGTATCCTGCACCCCGCCTTCTGCTCCAGATAGCTGAAGGACCCTCCAGTACAGCATGGAAGGTGGTCTAGACTGAAGGGGAATTGGTTAAAGAATGCCACTTTTCTAACATTAGCACACATCTCCACTGGATCAAAAACATTTCTGTAAGTAGAATTGCAGTGTTGTTAATTATGTTTGTATGGCTACTCGGTAAAATATATTTTCTTATAGTGTACATTTTTGGAAGCTCACAAAATAAAAACAGCATTAATCATTTCCTTTCTTGCAGATTAAGACTCGAATTTCATGTTTAAAAAACTCAAGTAGTTTAAAAGGCCTGGATAAATACAAATATTTTCACCTGGCACTGAAAATACAATGTGATGGTTCCAGGTGAGGCCACTGCATAACTAGGATATCACCCTCCCTAGTAGTATGCTCAAGGTAGATGCTATTTCCTACCCAGGGGTGATTTTGCTACAGAAAATCTGACAGGTTAGATCTGAATGCATTTGCAGTGTATATTGCAGGATATTGCCCAGTAAACTATCACCCACCAGTAACAGTAACGGTAGGCATAACATAAATTCAATTCTGTGAAGGGCACTTTCCAAACACATAATCCACCTTTTTAAAATAAGATTCAATACTTTCATACCTCAAACGTCACTTGAAGATTTTCAAGAAATCCACAAAATATGTTGCTCTATTTATTCTTTTAGGAACACTTTGTCATTAGCATTTTTTATGAAACAGAAAAATACAAAGGTATATATTTTATATATTTGAACACACTTTCATCGTCAGAAGAAGTTAATCTAATAGAAATCTGTCATGACCTGCTGAATGTTAAAAGCCAAGAAACACTTATGACATGAAAGTGAGCATTCATTTCAAAGTGAAAAGAGGAGCTACGATGTTGAAGACTTGGAAGAAGTCTGGATAATGCACAACTCCTAACAGATGCAGGATGCTTCTCAAAACCAGTATCTTGGGATACTGGCATGACACAAATGTGTCATTTTTCAGCCCTTCATAAACACTGATTGAGTCAGAAAATGTGTACATGTTGAGGGGGGAAACTACATACTTGCTGTGGGAGTCTTAAGCAATTACTGCCAAGCCTGCTGGCAGCCGGGAGTAGATCAGAAGTGTCAAAGGAACAAAGCTTGACTTAATTGCCTCGCCAACGCAACTAACACAACAACTACCTTTCACACTAACTGTGATATAGGGATCGATGCACTGCCCAGCATCTTTAAGACCAATTTTCTCTATTTTGATAGTAAGCAACGTCATCCCGGGTTCAGATGGCAATCTGGGTAATAATGTACCTGGCAAGAAAATAAGACAAGGGGGTGTTAAAGAAACAGAATTATAGCCCTTCAGCACAGTTTCTACCACTATTTTTATCTGCATTCTGAACCTGGAGGATTCAATCCACTGACTGTATACAAGGAAAAATGGGGCTGCCTAATGTCAAAGGACCACCTTGAGCCACAAACAAACAGCTATTTATTTGGATCTGCCAGCAAGTCTCATGAGCAAGAAGTCTGCAGGTCCTTTTCAATGTTCACCATATGGGGAAGCAAGGTACCAGCCACCAGTAATCCAGTACACTTGGATTACAAGGATCAGATATATTATATTAGTACATCTAATCCCCCAAATAAGCACTGAACAGATACACCAATTGTGGGAAGACAAAAGATTCACCTCTGTACCCAAAGACCTCGATTCAATTGAGGTGGGCAGACTTCAGGGGGTTGAGGTCAGCTCTGAGGTCAACTTCATTGCTGTTTAACTGGAACTCTGAGGTCCAGTAATTGGAACCAGGTGTAAAATAGTGGATCAGGGAAATGGCAGAGCCAGATGCAAAATGGCGGCTCAGGGCCAATTAACAACTGTACTCGCAGCTCTATATGGTGATAAACCTGTGTATATATAAGTACAAATCTACATTTGAGTCACCTTAGATAACAAAACAGCAACTGGAAAGAAGAGTTTCACAAAGGTCTGATCAAAGGTAACCAATGAATATTATTATATGTTAGAGTTCAGAAATAAATATCAGCATAAATTTCCTCCTTTTGAAAGAGATAGTACCAGGTATTAATCTGCAGGATCTACTCTTCAAATTACAACCTCCCCCTGCCTCCACCCCCCAAAGTGGAATTACTTTTTTCATGTGACCCTGGTCATATAAAGCAATACGGACACTTGGAGATGTTCTGACTTTGGGTTTAATTGTCTGGTGGCATGGGCAAAGAGCTCTGCAACATCTAGCATTTGTTGCTGTGGGCAGGATGATTTTACATACAAGAGGTTTCACATCCAAGTGAAAGCACAAGGCCAGTGCTCTGGCCAATACGAACACATTCACAATTAATAGCTGCTCACATTAAGATATTATCATACCTTCATTGGCTCCTGCGTTAGATGAATTATGTAGTATATGGTTACACGATGGAGCCATGCATGTAGAAGACAAGACCACGTACAGTTAGGCAGCACAATAATGCAATAGGGGATCCATGGAAACAAGCAGATTGTACAGGCAAAGCAAGTACAATGAACAGTACAAATTCAGCAAAGCAGCTGATTTGAGAATAGCAGTATATAATGCCTCCCGAAATCTAGGTTGCATGAGTCACCTTAAGCCTTTCACATTTAAGCCCTTCTGTAAAAAGTATTTCAACACTATGTTTACACGTATCTAACTACAAATTTTGTCCAGACATAGAAGACAAAAATGAAAGCGAGTGCTGGTGGTCTAAGAGCCATTTCAGACATGGCAATTGGCCAGGGAACAGGAAGCACAACTATCAGGTGCCCTGGACCCCTCTAGAGATTCATCAGCTATAGGAGCGGAGTCAAGATCCCAATGGATGCAAGTGATTTTACACTCAAAATGTTTTGCAAATAAGTCATAGTGAGCTACTGCTGGTTCTATCATCTCTTTTAGAACAGACTATAAAAGGCACCACACTACCCGGAAAAGTTCTGCTGGACAGCACAATGAGGATGCAATGGAGGCAGCAAAGTATGCCCTCTTTACTGCCTTCACTGCCACTAGGTAGGCTTGATGAGGAGCCCTCACCAGTGTTTGATTGCATTTGATTGCAATTTTCCTCCACTCATGTTTGAGCCGTATCCTAGCTTGTTTCCTCTGAAATATACCAGGGAGCCAAATGGGCTCCACAAAGAGGAAGAGAGCACTCGGGGCGATCGTGCGCCATCATCCATTAGCTAATGACCATCCAAGTGTGCACCCAACCACTTCTGCAACAAATCTTAACTCCCACATCATCACCCTCATCCTAGTAAATGACATTTGAAGAAAATGGTGCCCCTCCTACCTGGAATTCTGGCAGGAAACGCGTCTGGAGATCCTGCTCCAGCTCCACCCTCCTCCTCATCTTCTTCAAATTCCAAATCTTCCTCTTCACCAGGTGCTAAGATCTTCCTTTAAAAACACACACACCACAACTGAGGGGTGATTATGCACCTTCATCACTCAATTATTTTCAGATCAATGTGCCTGCAATGAACAGTATGGCTTGAGGAAATATCCGTAGCCTTCCAGATGGTAGGAAGTTAGAATTGACCTCTAACAATTCCCTGTTAGACACTATACTCCAATCTCTGGTATAGCTTCCTAAAGCCCTCTCCATATATACTTCTAATTTATTGGTTGCTTACCTTGGCGGAACAGGCTGAACATCAAAGGGGAATTCTTTATTATAGGAAAGAATATTCTTTAAGACTGTAAGGGAAGACAGACAGTCACCATCAACTATCAAAAAGCCTAATTAGTGTATAAATGAAATAAACAGGCAGAGGGTTTCATTCTTGTGCCCTCCCAGAAGACACCTGAAAGAAACAGTGGCTCCTTACATACAACATAACAGGGTCACTGTAATTATCATTTTCACAGTCACCCCCCCCAAAAAAAATAATTCTGAGTTTTAAGGGTAAGTAGCATTTCCTACAACCTAATTCATGCAAGAAAAGCAAAGAATGAAAGAAAAAGGGTCAAATGCATGGTGAGAAAAATTACATCCGATCGTATTTTAAATCAATGTGAGAGCCATACTTTTTTGTCTTTTCATGTTGAAATAGCTTGCTCTCTTCTCAGAAAAAATAGCAACTTGCAAACACTGAGAACCAACACTGTTTCCCTTCATTCCTAGTAAGGCTCAGACAATAATCTCTTGGAAATAGTATGAAGAATTGGTGATGGTACTTTTATCATTTGGTCCCACACAATCACACACAGTATGTATTTTTTTAATAGAACAATATCTGCTACCATCATGTAAATTAAAGGGGGTGGAGGGAGAGAATAAGGCATTGTATACATAGGACTCTACTCCAGAATAAGATGGAATAGCCAGTCCTGATAATATGAGGAAGTTCTATAAGGTTGCTGAACTTCATGAAGTACAATTAATCGTAGCCCTGGTTACAGATGAACAAGACCTTTCATTTCAAAGTAATGTTTCATATTGTGGTTTTGGATTTACAGCTACACTGTTTACACATACAGGTTCTTTGTTTTTAATGGTTTACCTGCCATTTACCCAACACACTGAGAAGTTAAGGAAAGCACTTTGCTTTCAATGCTTTACTACAGAAGAATCCAATTTCACCACTCTCCTGTTCAAGAACGGAAAAATTCAGGGCACCTCTCTCTTTTGCGAAAGAGCACACTAGAGACTAAGGCTGCAGTGTTATGCACACGTTCCTGGGAATAAACCACAACGAGCAAAGAGGGGTTCAGACTTGCATAGGATCGTGTCCTTAAGAGTTACGAGTGGAGAAAAAAGTAAGTACCAGGTTCAGAGCAACATCAATTCAGTCCCCTTTGCCCAAATCAAAATATGACACTACTGTTTTCAAGCTTTCCATGTGTGAAGTAGGATTTTCAATCATGCTGCATTTGGGCATTGGTTAGAAAATTTGGGTTGTAAAATACTTGCTCTCGCAGCTCTCTCCTGCATAGGAGGGTCAAAAGTTCACAAGAAGGTTAAAAGTACAATGGAATGTTTCACTCATGAAGTTTGCTTATATTGATTTATTTAAAATACTCACGTGCCATCCTTTATTTTAAAAAGTTCCAGGGTAGTTCACTCACGCAGGAGGCTGTGATAGCCCTACCCTCCATGAATTGCGTAACTTCCTTTTAAAGCTATCCAAGTTGGTGGTTATCAAAGACTACTAGGCATGGTGGCTACACATGGTCAGAGGCAGTAGGCCTCTAAATACCAATTGCCAGAAGCCACTGAAGGGTAGAGTGCTTGCAGATTTCCCATGGGCATCTGGTTGGCAATTTTGAGAACAAGGTGTTGGGCTAGACCAGGCCCAGGCAAACTCGGCCCTCCAGATGTTTTGGGACTACAACCCCCATCATCCCTAGCTAATAGGACCAGTGGTCAGGGATGATGGGAGTTGTAGTCCCAAAACACCTGGAGGGCCGAGTTTGCCTATGCCTGGACTAGACAGGCCATTGGCCAGATCAGTCAATACCTTACATTAAAATAAACCCTTTGGATCAAAGAAAGCTACCTGCCAAAGTGGAACCTGTGCACAGATTTGTAATCAACTTACTTCTACTCAGAGTAGAAATATTAAATTAATGGACCTAGGTTAATCATGGCCATTCGTTTCAATGAGTCTACACCGCGTAGACATTTCTTGACTAAAATCCATTATGTATCTGCAATAGTCACTGTTCTGGACATGCATTGTGAGTGGCTCACGTAGGCACATAATGGGCAGCTGTCTCAGAGGAGGGATAATCTATCTTTACATCAACAGTGATTGAATGATCCATACACATCCCCCTCCTCCAAGCGAAGCTGATTGTGCTGGAAGGGTAAACAGCCAGTGAATTATGCACAGATGCAGTGGAAATCTGTGCTGATATGTTCAGTTCAAAGGTAACTTCTCGTTTAATTAATTTCTCATGCTGCATTAATATCTTTTTCACAGCATTCGTTTTAGGAAATTCTGGTCTAGAGAGTTGCTTCATCACTTGCTTGACGGAACAGCATGCTTGGAAGATTATTTTCCTGGAGAAAACCAATCAGCTCCTAGCTGCTTACCAATAGAATCTTTATAGAACTGTTTGGAATACATTTATAGCAATCAGGAGCCCAAGCACCTAGATATGAAAACCAAGACTACCTTGTGGGCCCTCCAAGTTGTTCTTTGTGGTGCATAGTAAGAGAAACCAGAATATCACAATAGCACAGCTGACTGAACACCATCCCACACTGACACTGCTTTTAAATTATTCTTGAAATAAAAAGATACTTACTTGGTTCTAGTTTCTTCAGATCCTCTAGCTTAAATCCTTCCTGGGACTGTGTAGACTAAAAGGAAAGTAGTATTACATATCTGTATCTACTATCCATTGCTACAGCCAGTTACAATGGTAAAAGTAGTGCTGGTTTTGCATTTTGTTCTACCTCTTGTTTCCTGAAAGGGCCCTGTATTTCAAAGAGAAACTAACTGTTAGTTCTTTGGGTACCTTTGAACTTCATTGTTTACCTAAAGGGAAAAAGTTATTGAGACACAAAATCCTGCTGATGTAAAAAACTGACTGGAAAACATGTTGAATTATCAGCATGTCTTTAATGCATCAAAAAAGAGAGCATTCTCTCCAGCTTCTTGAAGATTCATTAAGGCATTAGAAACAGAAAAAATAATTTCCCTTGTGAGTCTTAAGAAATATCTGCTCTCTTGTCAAAAATTGAATATGGTACTAATGTCCAATAATTTTCCATATTAGATCCACTTTATCACACACACACTGGTCCCTTATATATTTTAATTAAACCATAGGAATTTTTGTGTGTGTTAAGACCACCAAAATTCAGGGCAGGGTTTACAGGACTAAACTGTGGCCTTTCAGATGTTGTTCGACTCCCAAATCCAATCATCCCTGACAAGTGGTCATGCTGGAGATGACGGAAGTTGGATTCAAACGTGATATGGAGAACTGCAGGTTACAGGATTAGAACCAGGACAAAAAACATTAAGGATTATGGATGTATTTTAATTGCTCATGTGGTCAGACCAGGCCAGAGGTGAAGAAACCAGTGATAAGATGTCTGATCGGGCAGAACTAAGCTGGGGCCTTCTGCCAAAATAACTTTACAAGGAGAAGATAGCATAGATCAAGACTGGAGGGCAAAGCAAGTTATAGACCAGGAAGAAATAAAGGCTGCAGCGAACACAGGACAGCAGCAACAACTAGTTTACTAGTCACTGCATTTAATTAATTAAACATCCTGGTGATGCTTACATATTATATTGCATGGAGACCTGTTGGCAATCTATATAGAGATCAAGAAGTAATTATGCTGGTGTTGAAGGCAAATAATGACACATTTGCTTAAGACTGAAGTATTGGCATGTTGAAACAGCATGCAATTTAGTAATATGTACTTAAACGAAAGAAATGACACTGTAGACTTTGGGTAGATTTGTTTAAAGTCAGAGCCCAACAAAACATTATACTCATTGTGAGAAAAATATAAGCCACAGTCTAAAGGCTCCCTCAATAGGAAAGCTGAAGGAGCTTGTCCTGATGTCAACTGAAGGGAGAGAAATCCACAGGCAGCAGGCTTATCATCTCTACTTTTCTTTTTAACAGCTATGAGAGATTAACTGAGCAAGATAACCAGAGACAGAAGTCTGCCTGTTGGCCAGCAGCATTTCTTCACCTCTCAGTGTGATATCAAGGCAAGCACCTCCAGCTCCTCTTGACTACGGGGAGGAAGTCTTCAGAAATCTCAATGACTAGAACCTGGCTGCTTTTCTTATGGCAAAGGAAACATACTGCCATGTATCACACTTCTCAGTTCTATTTTTTGTGCTCCAGCAGTAAAGTGTACATATGCTTTGCATGCAGAAGGTCCAAAGTTCAGTCCCTGGTGTCTCTAGTTAAGAGGATCTTAGATACCAGGATTGAGACCTCTGCTTGGAGAAATTCAACCAGTCACAGAAAAGTAGACTATAGACAGTTGCATGGTCTGGTGCAGTATAGGGCAGTTTCACATTGATAATTTCAGCATAAGCCCAAAGGGCTTCACTCCTGTACTGATTGTAGTAAAATGATTATGAAACAGGTTTCAGTTTGTGCTACTTTCTATTGTGATCTAACATGTCAGTAGGAAAGGAACTAAAGTTTCTCTGAAGTATATATATGAGTGATGTTGTTACTTTTTCTTGCAGAGTATCTATAGGAGAAAACTTAAAAGGTGAAGAAAAGCAACAAATAAAACTAGACGTCATTCTCATCCCAGACCAACTCCAAAATACATCACTACTAGTGAAGTGATCAGTCTACTTTACTTTGTTGTTCATGGGACAAGAGCACCTTTGTGAGTAGCCCCCTAAGCACTTCAGTGATATTTAGGAACACTTTGGTGAGATTAACATGGAAGGCTTGAAAATACAGACAGAAAGCCACCACCTTCAATATTCAGAAGTTGTTTTAAGAAGAACATTGACCAACCAGAGGAGGGTAGTCAGAACGGTGACGGGTTTGGAAACTAAGTTTTACGAAGACTGACAGAAAGAGAGCTGACTGTGTTGAGCCTGGAGAAGATAATATTAAGGAAATACGTGATAGCAATCTTCAAATATCTAAAGAGCTTTGATGTTCCAGTGGGCTAGAGACAAAGAATGCAAATTGCAAAGAAGACTTCAGCTAAGCATTAGGAGAAACTTGCTAACAAAAAGCAGTTTGTCAATGGAACAGACTGCCCTAGGAATGATGGCATCTCTGCTGGAGGTATTTAAGCATAGGATTGTCAGGAATGCTGTAGCTCCATTCTGAATTGAGCAGGAGGTTCGACCAGAAGACCTCAAACAGTCTCTACAATTCTATGATTCTATTCTCAACCACTGCTTAATTTTATCTCTCCTTCTGCTTCTGATTCCCTGTAATAAGTGGCTAACAGAGGAATAGAATACAATATATGTAACAAGCCATCTTTCCATAGATAGTGTCTTTTATTTAACATTTATTGAGACCCACAAAGAACCTGGAAGTCACAAGGTGAAAACTGAATTAACTGTACCTGCAAAGCTGCACTCCTGAGTTCCAAACATGTTGCGATCTTTGCTAAGGTTTTCTGTAAGTGAGAGGAGAAAGTTAACTTTTTTTTTTACTAACAGAATATTTCTTTTCAAGCTCATGTACTAAAGCAGCAGCAATTCAGTTGTGTGTGTAAAAGATGGAAGAGACGGCAAAGTGCCTATCTAAGTGTAGAGGCAGAAATAGCGGGCAAGAATATTGCTCTGTGTTCCTAAGAGCTGTTTCCCATCTGCAGCCACACTCCTGCACAAAGATATACATTTTATTATGCAAGTTCAGCTGTGCAACACATGTAGTTTGAAAGCAGAATGACAACCAACTTCCAGACTGAGCTACAAGAGACCACATCTTCATAGATGAACGCAAATCAGAATATATTAAATTCTAATATGAGACTCTTCCCAAATACAGTGTTGTAAACAAGAGGGCTAAAGATGTTCTCTTCTTTTTCCTCCACCCACATTCCTTCCCACTCACCCCCTGCACTGAGCCAGAGGCAAGTGAGGTATCAGTCTGCTTTCCTTTCCTGGCTTAACAGCTAGGCTTACAGCCCTATTTCTTCTCCCCAAATTAGAGCATTACAGCTGCTTGAACTTGCCAGCTGCACTTTGTTGTGGAGCAGAAAGCTTTGAGATGTGTTAGAAGGCACTTGAGAGTTGAAGAATGATAATGCACTCCGATTTGCTTGGGAGAGATTTAGAGCCACAAGGAATAGGTCTGGTTTGTTATTTTTTAAAGAAAGAAACTGAGATCTATTGAATGGTGGCAAGATACCAGCAAGCATTATTCATAGCTATTTCTCAGGAACCACACCCAACACTAACTTTTTTTTTAAAAGAAAAAAAAACCCAAATCCAAAACACTACAGCTAGATACAGCTAATGTTTTTCCAAGTGTTGCTTTCCCCAACAAGATGCTTCATTTTTCAGCAGGGAAAACATTTATCACATTAAAAGCATTAAAGTTGTCCTTGCAAGTGAGAATCTTTGTCCACAATTTATGTTAAAACTGAATCTTAAGAGTGTGCTATTGGATATGTTAGCCATTAGCTCTGCTGTGCAAGTAATGTTTGTGCTACTGCACATGTTTTTCATCCAAATTGAATTTTGCTTTGTTAGAGCTTTAAGTCTATTTGCTAGTAATCAGCTATAAGTTCGGTATGTTTTAACGCAGTGATAGTTTGCAATGAAACAGGATTTTCATGACTTGATACTGCTAAATGTAACAGAAAGATCAAGACACAAACCCCCTTTTACAAGAGCCAAGAACTCACCATGGGAAGAGAGGTGTGACCAGTAAGAAGAAATTAAGCAACAAAGGGATTAAACTAGTGAAATTTCTATCTCATTTGACTTTTATGTCCTCTATGATGCATAGAATGACACAACGTCCATTATGCCCACACCTGTCCTTCCTATAGAGTTTGTACCTAAAGATAACCATGTCACACTGGCATGTCACACTGGTTCTCTCCATTCCACCAGGTTTCTGTTATGCCGATTCTATCTATGCTTGCCTTCAAGACCATGCACTCCAGCTCACCCATCTTGGTTTGGTGGATTCTAGTATTAATGTCTGAACACAGTTTCTCTCTCCAAATGTTTTTGGCACTTGCATATTTTTAAAAAAGAGAAATGTGGCTGAAAAGTTCTCAGTCTAATTCCAAACCCAACTCCATTCCATTTAGTCACCTATCCCCTTCTCCCTAAAGAAACACATAATTCATTTGCTTCCTGACCCTTCCTTCCTAGAACATCAGAACCCGAATGCTTTCTTTGCTCCTGTTCCCCCCGCCCCTGAACATCGGAAATTTATGCACTGAGATGGCAGTGTCCAGGGAAGACCCGCCCCCTTCTAACTGCCATGTAGCAATTTGCTACTCTAGATAGGAAGAAGACTCTCTTTACTTTAAAAAATAGTCCAAAACAAAGCTGGTTATTCTTTCAGAGATTGTATCTTGACATTTAAAGCAAGATCCATTAAATCTCATCATTTTGCAATGATAGTTGTACAATCGTCACAGCAGATATAAACATATAGCAGTGAAGAAATGTCCTTGGCATTAACACCTGCTTGTTCTGCCTTTATCCACCCATCACTCTTTTGATTAAGATGGACCATAGATCTAACCAAAACTTTTCAGAGTGTGCATTGGCTTCCCTATTGTGAAGAGTGTGAAGATTATACTTCCATGCTATCCTAGAATGTGCCTTGAAAGGCAGGGAATTAATCTCCGAATCCTCACCATGCATACTCTTATTTAAGATCCATTTGAAGGCTCTACTACACAATGGCAGGGATTCAACAGAGCCCTAGAGTAGAAGACATTTCCATTCATGCAAGAGGAGACCGCCAATCTGCTGATCCTTCCTTCAGCTATAGTCCTCATATTTCATGGTGTTCTGAGAAGCAGTAGGGGGGACTGCAGTAGGAAGAAGAGAGGAGCTCTGTTCAAGAGCAAAATTTTGTCTGTTGTACTTAAGACCAGGCAGAGTCAGTTAAGCAATATGGAGACTCAATCAAAACTATTTTAGCATACATTTTTTCCTAATTTAGGTCTGGAAGCATTTACCTATTAAGTGATTCAAGCTCCAGATCTCAGTGGACAAGTTACCCATACACATTCACTTCTATCACACATCATAGCCCCAAGGCTATGATAAACCCTGATTGGTATTGATTTAGAAAATCTGTTTCATCCAAAACAGCCTGGATTTGGTTAGCAACCACTTGCTCATGAACTATGTACAAGAAGGGGACATTAGTAACTGGCTGGCAGCTGTTTAAATTTTGTGGATCCAGGGAAGGCTTAAGGAGTGGTTTTACCACTGCATCCTTTAAGCAGACAGGGACCGTTCTTTCTAGTAAAGAGGCATTAATCACATTTGGCCCAACTAGCCTTCCCCTCTTTATTAGTTTTTGTCAGCAATGAAGACCAAAGGTCCATACCCACACCAATCCAAGCACCTTGTTCACATCCTCAAACCATATCAACTGAAGTTCATCCAACAAAACAAGTCAAAACAGTGTTCTGGATCCCTCTCGAGATTCACCTGCTATGGAGTCAAGGTCCAGCAGATGCAAGCAATTTTATTCTCAAAATGCTTCACAAACAAGTCACGGTGAGACACCATTAGTTTTACCACCTCCATCAGGCTAGAGTATAAAACGCCCTGTACTACACAGAAAAGCTCTGCTGAATGATGCAGTGGAGGCAGCCAGGTTGGCCTTCTCATTAACAAACTGTGAATGGAAATAAAAAAATTCCTTCCAGTAGCAATTTTTTTTTTATTTTTTTTTATTTTATTTTTTTATTTTGACTATGGCAGACCAACACGGCTACCTATCTACTACTGGAACCTGTGAATGGAAAGATTTGGTTTAAAGCCAAAATGTCACCTGTATAATAAAATGAATGAATTTTCAATGGCCTGGCTAACTTGTTGGTGCATGGTGAAGCAGGGATCTCCTGCTTAGCAGTGAGAGTACTTTCTGTCTATCGTAATCTATGTTAAGTTTCTTTGAACAAAATTTCTTCTCCTGAAAGCGGAATGCCCAAAGCTTTAGAAGGCAGATAATGTCAAGGCAGTTTTCAGACATTCACTGCCACACAAAACCCAATATTTTTAAATGGCTGCCCAGATAGTACTTCCTCTTTTCTCTTTACTGCAAGGAAAGGGTTAAAAACTATTTTGAAGAATATTCCACCACCAATGAACATACACCATCATGTACCTTTTGATCTTCTGTGAATTCTGAGTTGTTGGGTTGAGACTGGGCCTCTTTCTGTAGATGCCTTGCTAATCTGGAAAGAGGGGAGACACTTTGTGAAATTTAGGGTCATAAAAAGGGTAACTGTGCTCTTAAAATTCTTAAAAACAGGTTTAAACAGGAACCTGTATGTTTTATGTTAAGAGGCAGGCAGTGTTCTCAGTAATGAAACAGCATGTATATTGTATAGTGTTAGGAAAGTATACAAGAATTAAAATAAGGACAATCAAACCAAGATTTAAAAACATGCACTTCTTCAAACATTTTCACCTAGAACTAATTGAGACATACATCAATTAGCCACCCAATGTTTCTTATGTTTATGCTTGGAAAACACAATTATGTTGGTCTATGTTGCCTCCATCATTACATTCTGCATGGAAATTCTTACTGTCATTAACGCAACTCCCACCTATGATGTAAGTTCTGAGTAAATAAGAAATAGTAAAACTACTTCTGTACATCTCAACCAAGCCCCTAACAACACCTGTTACTATTCTCTTTAAAAAGCCATAGTATATCCATACCATTTAGCATCTCTGTAGGTCAAGTCCTTATCAGAGAATGACAGAAAATGCTTTATATTTGAGGAAGCACTTATGTGATCAAGGGCACCAAAACACTCTCAAAACGAGATCCCTGTTCCTATCATTTTTTAAATCTATAATCTGACTTGCAGGAAAGTTGAGTTTGAAGCAGATATACAACTTCCAATGCACTTTCTAAGCAGATGCAATCAAACCAAGGAGTTACGTAACATACAGGGAACTGAAGTTATGCTGTTTCAGATAACAGATAATGCAGACTCCAGACAACTTAATCCAAGTTCACACAAGTGGCAGGAATTAGGGCTAGGATATAAACAAAAGTACGCCCAATAGTGCTTCTGAATCTCTGCCTCCCAACAGCAGCTACCCACCCTTGTTGGCAATGCCCCAAAAGCTGCACCCGGAACTGGGAAGCTTCACAACAGCTAAGGTACTAGTGTAGTAAGAGCAGCAGGCAGCGGCAACCTGTTGGAGGTGTGCCTAAAGTCTTGCTGGAGCCTGCTGAACATCAGGTTATTGGAGATTCCTTGGAATAATGATCGAGAGCAATAAATTCACCCCAATCTAGACATTGAACTTATAAGATCCATTTCTACCACTATTTCAATCAAAGCCAAACAATTTATACTTGCTTCCAAAAAATACTCATACAGAAGCGGGCTGTTGGCAATTCTGTTTAGTAATCTGTAAGCCGGTAACATGTGGAACTTCACTGGAAAAATTCATTATTATTATTGAGAAAGGGTCAAGATGAGACAAAATTCATTTAGCAGGAATCTACCTAGGAGCAGGAGCCATCAGAAACCCCTCTTATTTTTACTGATCTTTCCTTACATGACCTCACTGGATGTGCTCCAGGGTAGAAAAGCAATTATATATCTGGCTAACTGCCTTTGTGAACTGTGTACCCTAGAAACCTTTGCAACACACAGCAGCTCCCCAGCAGGCAAACCAATGTGCACAGGACTAGTTGAAGACAGAAAGCTCGAAAATGGTTGCCACAGCTTACAGGGATTCTGAAAGTTAATGTACCAATATTCTCCCAAGTCTAAAATAAATAAGATTGCACCTCTGCCTGTGTGGCAACAAAGACAGAGCTAATGCTTTTCTCAGGGAATGGGCCATGCAGGTCAGTGGCAAACACAGTGGCATAGCGTGGGTTGTCAGCACCCGGGGCAAGGCAAGTAATTTGCGCCCCCTAACCCGTGGATTTTAGTACTCGAGTGCGAGGGTGCCCCCCCCAGATGTTGCGCCCGGTGCGGCCAGCCCCCCCTGCACCCCCATGCTATGCCACTGGGCAAACAGCAAAGTATGTGGCATGCCCCAAATCCCCCAGCAAAGAAGCCCAAGAAAATGCAGAAAACAGGTTGTTTTGACTGGTCACCCGCAGATTTATTCAACACACTAAGTTAAGGGTAGAGATACTCAGGCCCAGGGGTCAAATGTAGCCCTCTGGGCCTCTCAATCTGACTCTCTCCAGTTACATACAGTGGTGCCCCGCAAGACGAATGCCTCGCAAGACGGAAAACCCGCTAGACGAAAGGGTTTTCCGTTTTGGAGGTGCTTCGCAAAACGAATTTCCTATGGGCTTGCTTCGCAAGACGAAAATGTCTTGCGAGTTCCTGCGGGGTTTCCCCCCCCCTTTTTCCCAAGCCGCTAAGCCGCTTATCAGCTGGTCCGCTAAGCCGCTTATCAGCTGATCCGCTAAGCCGCTTATCAGCTGATCCGCTAAGCCGCTTATCAGCTGATCCGCTAAGCCGCTTATCAGCTGATCCGCTAAGCCGCTTAACAGCTGATCCGCTAAACCGCTTATCAGCTGATCCGCTAAACCGCTTATCAGCTGATCCGCTAAGCCCGCTAAGCCGCTAATAGCGCTAATCCGCTAATGGGCTTGCTTCTCAAGACGAAAAAACCGCAAGACAAAGAGACTCGCGGAATGGATTCTGTTCGTCTTGCGAGGCACCACTGTACTCTGTCCCCAAAGCCACATACCCTAACAGCCTTGATTCCCCACTCTCCTTGAGTGCCTTTCCCCAGCTGGAATGTGCCCTTGAACTCTGATGAAGATTCTTGCTTGCCTGGATGGAGGATATAGAATTGGGTATGTGTGTGTATAGAAACTAGGCTGGTGCATTAAGGTAAAATTTACAATTACTGCTCCTCCCACTCTTCCCTCTGGCCTGCTCATCACTGGCATGTGGCCTCCAGGTCACCTGAAAGGGGATGTGGACCTCAGACTGAAAAAGTTCCCCTAGCCCTGCAGTAAATGGAAACAGGGCATCAATTTTCCACTTTTAAAAACAACAGCAAACAAAGGGGAAGCTTTTATACCCATTATGCAGGCCAACCAAAAAGGTGGTGTGAAAAAAAGATCAGAAAAGGCTTGCCTCTCTCCTCACAACTGCATATCCCTCCATGAGAAATCCTTCAAATTGTGGGGGAAATGTAAGCCCACACAGCACACGGCTTGTAACACATGATTTCAGCTAGTAGGGTTTTCCCAGATCAACCATCAGACCATTTGATATTTATATTACCTATATGCTGCTTCCAGCAATGCACAAAGCCAAGAGATGTAAATGCTGCAGTGGAAGCACCTCTTTTCTCAGGTGCTTGTAGAAGTAGATGGACCAAATTCAGTCCACTTTTCCTCATGACAGTTCAGTCCACTTTTCCTCATGGCCCGAGTTGCAGTACTAATTTTGCCAGGAGCTATAGGCTCCGTTTCCTCCTGAGTGTCAAGCTTCTAAACCTCTTGTGTAATGAAATAAGAGATGGGAGACCAAAAAAAAGCAAGGTGGGGAAATGCTAGAGATTTTGGAGGTATGTAGTTGAGAAAGAAAAAAGGTGTTTGACGATCTTAGGCAGGCTTCCTCAACCTCGGCCCTCCAGATGTTTTGAGACTACAATTCCCATCATCCCTGACCACTGGTCCTGCTAGCTAGGGATCATGGGAGTTGTAGGCCAAAAACATAGGTTGAGGAAGCCTGATCTTAGGTACATGGAAAAATATGACTTCATTAAAGTAGTACTACTTTGCTTACATAAATTAAATGCATAGCATACAGCATACATTTGAAAGAGACAAT
This sequence comes from Podarcis liolepis, assembly GCF_965112155.1. Classification (NCBI taxonomy): domain Eukaryota; kingdom Metazoa; phylum Chordata; class Lepidosauria; order Squamata; family Lacertidae; genus Podarcis; species Podarcis liolepis. The sequence goes on along the minus strand of NC_139557.1, from coordinate 93,875,108 downwards.
AAATCCCTTTGCAGGGTTATACAACCCTGTAAAGTGACAAGGGCTATCAATTTAACAGCAAGAAAAAACAGTGAAATAATCTAAACTTGCAAATGGAAACTCATACTTACCTACCTGGAAAGAGACAAAGAAAGCTGCACCCAGTTGATGTTGCCAAACAACTCCACAAATCTAAATGGAAGAGTCTGAACTATATATATAACTTGCTAATTCTGTACACGTACTATAAACTGTCAATTTTGCAAGATTTCTATACAAGCATACAATGATTTCTGTCCAGCACACCCTCTTTTGCCTTTCTGAAGTATGAGATTTGTGATTTCATTTCAAAGATTGAATTTGCTCATCTTAAACCTAAATGATGTTAAGGCAGAACAGCAAAGATGGTCCCTACCCATCTATAAAGCTACAAAAAATATATAATATGAAGAGGTGAAACCTGACATTTTTAGGAAGGATAGCAAAGGAACAATTCTCAAAGTGGGTTTTCATCTTTGATATTATGTGTTTGTATGTTTTGTGACTCACCCTGAGAACATTTTATGATGAAGTGCAGAATGTAATTGTAAAAATAAAATAAAATCTAGCAAAGTTGATTGCTCTTAAAAACCATTTTAAGGGAATGAAGTTCAGCGAACACCAATATTTTAAAACAGTGCCTTTAAAAGCATCCCATCCAATATTCTAAAAGAGATAAGTACTTAATGTTTTCCCCATTTACCTAAAATTTTCAATTTTCCCATGTAAGGCTGAAAACAGGAAAAAAGTTTTGCCCCTCAATATTCGCAGGCCTCCATACTGCTGCAGAACAGGGATGGGCAATCTGTGGCCCTCAGTCTAATTTCAAAAGGTCCCTGCAAGTTCACACTTCTAGCAAGAGTGCTGTGGCCTGCTCAGCTGAGCAAGTCCTTGGCAGTATGAAAAAGGAGAATGGAAGAATGGTCCCATCTACTTTTTGCTCCAGCCCCATCTACCATCATCACAGAATGAAGCCCTTGGTACGCAAAAGGTTGCTCAAATCTGTCAAAGAACCTAACAGTTATTGAGGCACCATTTTCAATATTTTAAAGATGGGAAGCTAAGTTGGGAGCTGGCAAGTTATCCAAAGGCACACCATGAGTCAAACTGGCAAAACTGCAACTCTGAGTGCATGAGATTTGGATGCAAATCCAAATCCGCCCACAGGATTACTCTGCCCTATTTTTGTCCTAGAAATACAGGACCACATTTACCATTTCTAGATTTCACCATTACATCTCTTAGGGCAGGTTTCCACACTCATATTGAGTGAAAGTAGTGCAGTAGACAGCCCTGAAATACAGTTCAATGAAAAGGGATGTTATGCTCCACCACTTAAGCATCTGCCAGGGGAAAAGAGAGTCACACTGTTACTACTGCTTTCTGACGAGACATTAGTGATGAGGTTCATCACTTCTGCTGCCTGGTTTATCCCCTCCTTCAAAAACCTGTGAAAGTTTTAAGAGGCAAGGCAAAACGGGTAAATTCCTCTCGCAGAACCATGTGCATGGTTTTCCAGGAAAGTCTGAAACTAATGCATACTGCACAAACCAAATCAATTTAACAAGAAAAAATTATTGGAGTTCCACAAGCCTACCATTAAACCCTACAGCATTTTCCATGTAAAATCTATATTAAGTTCTATCGCAAACATAGAAATGAACCTTTATTTGCACAGACCATCTGATGCAGTACTGTACTTGGCATCTCCTTGAGTGAATTGTCCTCTGTATTAACATTTTACAGGCAATTCCAGTGGAGACCTAGAACAGCTCCAGCAAATGTCAACAGCAGGTATTTAAGTGTCTTCTTACCTGACAACCTGCATGATATATAAAAAGTGATACATGCTCATTAATCAGTAACGCCAACTGCAAATCAGTGGCAGCCAAAGGTAGCTGAAACCAGTGGGACTGCAAGGAAGTCACAGAGGGGTGGCCAATAAGGCCATGGGGACATAGCCAAGTTGCACTGGTTTTCTCTCTATCCTCCTCCCTTGCAAGGATATAGTGGACATTTAAGTACAGTATTGCCTTTGTACAACTAACTACTTAGTGCCTAACTAAACTGAAAAGTGTCATACTTTAGGTTCAGAAGCCGTCACAGTTTCTTTTCTCCTAGAAGAAAAGTTGCATGGCCTCCATCTGTTCTGGTTCTCTTGTTTTAGTTGTATAAATACTTTGTTGTTGTTGTTGTTTAGTCGTTTAGTCGTGTCCGACTCTTCATGACCCCATGGACCAGAGCACGATATTTAGTACCTAACTAAATGTCTTACCTTTAAAATTATTTAATTATTTATATACCACACTTTCATATGTTACAAGCAGCTACAACTTAAAAGCACAACTCTAGAATAAAAACAGTAACAACTTGAGGCACTTCAGTAAAAGCTGGTTGGCGAAGAATCTCAGGTTCAAAAAGACCAGTGCAAACCTTGGTTCAAAAGATATGCCTGCTGTGACAATGTCTGCTGTGGGTTCATGCCACAATAAACGTAGATTACTCAGAAATAAGCCCCACTGAATTCCATTGGGATTGCAGTATGAATTGGTAAGACTTTTTTAAAAAGTGCCACAAAGGACTGTTAACTAGGGACCCCATAAATTTCCAGAACTATGGAGAGACTATTCCCCTCCTCTGGCCAATCACTATCTCTTAGCCTAACCAAGATCTCAGGGATGTGGGTACAAAATGGGGAAACTGAGACCCATGAATGCCACCTTGAGCTCCTCAGAGCAGCAGTGGGGAACTGTGTTCAGCCTGAAGGCCCAGAAGGGAATGTTCTGAGGGTCAGTTTGTTCTAAATTATTATTATTATTAGTAGTAGTAGTAGTAGTTGTTGTTGTTGTTTATACCCTGCCCATGCACCCCCTCCATGAGAAGTTCAGAGAGTGGCAACACAAGAATGGGCCTTTTCTAAGGTTGTTTGTTGAATGCTCCCTCCAGGGAGGCTCACGATGCCTTTATCACATATCTTTAGGTGTCAAGCGAACACATTCCTCTTCTCCCAGGCCTTTGGCTAATTAAACAATTTATGGCCTGTAAAGCGAGATGAGCGCCGCAGCCCTAGAGTCGTTCGTGACTGGACTTAACTGTCAGGGGTACCTTTACCTTTTTATGGCTTTTTAAACTGTGTGTAGGGGGTGCTATTGTTTTGTTTTTTGCTATGTTGTGTGGGTTTTTTAATATTGTAAACTGCCCTGGTATTCTCAGATGAAGGGTGGTATAGAAATTTAATAAATAATAACTGGGTCACCGTACTCTGATTAACGATGATGTGGTGACATGGCATATACTAACAAGGGGAGGCTTAGAACAAGCTTCGTCATATATCAACAGAGGGCATATAACTGATTCTATTCTTCACACCTACATGGCACTCAAAAAGGGATACTCCTATGTTGTGGGAGGGACAGAAAAAGATTCTGAAGTAACTTGTAACGCACAGCGAATAACTATTTGAAAGATGAAGGGCACATACTCTAAGACAAGATGCCAAAGAATTATTAATCTCATTCTGTGAGGTCAATGGGCTTTTAGACTTCTTTTTCTTGAACTGGAACCCTCCTCATGCCATACTGACTGGAAGTCACCAAGGCGCCTTAAAAGCTGTTTGCGATATGGCAGGGAGGATGTCAGCTGTTTGAATAGGAACAAATTTCACTGAAAGCCCCTTGCATTAGTTTAAGGCTTAAGCAGCTCTCTTGGATCTCAGCCTGTCTTCTGGTTTTTTGCAGATTTGATTCAAGTCAAGAACAGCAGTCATAATTACTTCCCAGCAAGCTATTAATATTATGCAGGAGTCCCCAAGTGCCAGCTGGGTGCCGATCAGCGAAACATGAAAGCTTGGCAGGAAAGAAAAGGTGGGCCTCTCCAATTTTTATGGAGGCTAGGTATCTAATTGGCAAGCACGGATCTCCACAGCACGGCATCCAAAGCACCTGCAGAAACCCTTATTCCACAGAGTTGCAAGAAGCCCTGTGCCACAGCACATCTGGCAGCTCCAGCAAGGGCTGAAAGATAGTCGCAGCATCCAGATTAACACTGTGGACAACAACAGGTGGCTCCCAAAGGCAACACTTTCGCCAGACACCACACAACTGGCAAACACATAGATGTGCCTGGGGAAGCAAGACAACGTTAACAAAATCATTTAGTCTTATTTCTAATGTTAACTTTAGGTTTCAGTGCAGAACACGCATAGAGAGAGAGAGAGAGAGAGAGAGAGAGACCCAGGGCAAGGACACTGAGGCAGAGATATCTCCCTATCCTTCCTTAAGGCTTCAAAGCTCAATGTTGGAGGCAAATATTTAGAAATAGAGATAGGAGTGATCTAGTTCAGCAGCCCTTCCCACGGCTCCCCAGCGCCTCAACTGAGGACGACCTCATCTTCACCCACAGGCAACCCCCCCTGGGACCTTCGTGGCCCTACCCCCCCCAAAAAACCCCACAACAATCCTCCTGAAGTGAAGCATCGACACATGGGCTCCAAGCAGGCAGAACCTCTTGCAGCCTTCAGACCCCCCCGCCTCCACCGCCCTCGTCTCCTGAGGAACCGGAGCCTCTCAGCTCCTCAGCCCCACCCAGAGCTTTTTCGATGCTTGTGCCCTTCGGGTCACCACCCTCGGCCTCCGCCCAGAAGCGCCAGACCCACCCAGGCGCCCGCAGCCCTCCAAGTGCCTTCGCCCCAGCCTCAACTTCTTTGCCCCACCCAGTGCCGCCCGCCGCCTCTCACCCGCCGCCGCCGCCGCCGGGCTGCCCAGCCCTTCGGAGCCGCCGCCCACCCCGCACTCACATCTGATACTCGTCTATCGCCTCCACGAGCTGCCCCCAGGAGTCGAAGTCGGTGCCTTTCCTGAAACTGGCGCCCCAGCGCTGCAGGAGGCTCCGGGCCGCTTCCGACATGGTCCCAGCGCTGCTAGGGCACCATTTTCACCCCCGGGGCCGCGCGGGGGGGAGGAGGAGGAGGAGGAGGGCTCGCGCCGGGCAACCGCCGCTCCGTCCAAAGCCTGCAGCACCGCTACTCAGTCACCGACCAAGCCCATCTGCCACCGCAACCAAACCTGGCGGCCGCCTCTGGGCCGGCTCCGCCTCCCCGCCATCACGCTCGGTTGTGCCCGACCAGCCTTCCTTGCTCTGCTCTCCGGCGCATTTAGAGCCGCTGTGACACTGGCGAGCGAGCGTCGGCTTTGGATGTGCCGGGGTCTCCGGCCAGTCCGTTGTTCCCACTCCGGAGTAAAGCCGCCTTGAGTTCCACGGGGCTTAACTCCCTGGTCAGTGAGCATATAAAGACGGCAACCTAAGGAAGGGGCTCGCTGGGCTTTCCCAAGGAAGCCAGCAGAGAAATTCATTTCCCCGGAGGCTGCGATCCAACGGCAGAAGCAAAGACAGGGCTCGTGATGGAGCTCGAGCATTTCTTGCGGGAAATATTTATTCATTTCTATGTGCGCACGCAAGCGATCATTGTTATTCCATGTCAAAAATTGGGAGAGGGTGGCTTTTAGGACAGCCCTCCAGTGTAGTCTGGTGTCCCTTTCCCCATACCGGCAGGTGAGCAGTTGAGTATGTAAGCGCATGAGACCATAACCCAGCAGTGTAGTCCAGGCTTAGCATCAGGCGTAATTGCGCATCTAATGCACCGTCGCCCTCCTTTTGTAGAACAATAGGCAGTAGTAGCCCGACGGAATTCCCCCCGGGGATTATATTGTTAGCGGAGTTTAAAGGTAGGCCCTGCAATAGAAGCTATATGCTCCCTACATGTCACTTTATATTTAGGGCTATACAGATATTCGCATACACGCAGACACATACAAAATCCATAGGATTATTATAGGAAAAATGTAATCGAGTTGTCCTCTCCACCAATACGCAGCGCTCAGCTGGGGCTCAAGGCGCCTTGCCTTACACGCACTTCGTCGGGGCTTGCACCCCTCCACAGCGCGCATGAAAACTCAAATTCAAACCCGGAGGCAGAGGAGGGGCGCGTGGGCGTGGTTACCTCCTGTGGGCAACGTGCCGGGCAACCAATGCAAAGAAAAAAGGCCACGGCTACATAGAGACACGGATGATAGACTAACTGCCCCGTTTCTGCATTACGGCTCTGCCCTGTGGCATTCAGAGGGAATCGGGAGGCGAGCTCCCTTGATAAAAAGCCTACATGCTCTCTCTGCTTCCCGATCTTCAGCCGTTACCTCCCCAAGGGGCACCTAACCCTGCGTATGACTCTCCAGGCGTCGTCGCTACTGAAGCAGCCGCCCCGCCCAATTTCTACGATGGCACCAGCCGAAGCACTTCCGCCTCGTTACCTGATTCTTGCCAGGGCAAGGGAGGACACGTGATCTTCGGCTAGTAGATCTGTCTCGGGAATTTAGGGTCTCTCTTAGCGCATTTATTGACAAGGTCTTGGATCAACCTGTCATCACGCTCCTGCTTACCACCACATCTGGGTCTATATAAGTGGGCTAACGAATCCGTCGTGGGTAGAGGTGAGTGCTACAGACAGACTTTATTTATATTATCGAAAAATGTGCGTTTATCTTGCGTTTCAACCCCTCCACACCAGCATCCGAACTAAAAGACAACGGTATGTACCCTGTCTCCTTCCACTCTTTAAAATGTTTACACGGAAGTGCCATTGCATTCAGATAGGGCTCAAAACACCGCGACAGCCCGATGCTTTCATGTAGAATTAGACACAGGGTGCTAAGAAGGCATGTTTTCATCCTTATATTGTGTAGGGGATATTTGTGGATGTGGACATAGGAGAACTTCTGTACACTGGGGAGTTTCCTTCTAATGCCACCTCCTTGGCTTTATTTTGTCTACTCTTGTACAGTATGTATATTATTGCCTAGCTAAGCATAGACCTCACTTCTCGAAGGCTTGTTCTATTTTTCAGGCTGCGTTTCCCCCCTCTTCTCCCCTCACTAAACAATCCATTTCCTGCTTTGCTATTAAAATCCTTTTGATAGGAAGTACAATCTCAGTTCTGTCTCCAAAGCAAACTGAACTGATTTCAATGGGCACGGATTGAATCTTCAATTAAACCCAAGTTCCTACCTTCCATGTGATAATTCTAAGAGTTCTAGCAACTTAGTTACCTAGGAAATGAATCCCATTGGTTTCAGGTAGGATTACCTTAAAAGTAAATTCACGGATGACCGCAGCCGAAGACAGTTGGGAACAAAGCTCGTGGACAAAGATTCGTATTAACACGGTAGTCCGCAGCCTGATGCAACGCATGATTACTTAGAAGCAAACCCCACTACGTTCAGTGGCGCTTACTCTTCAGTAAATTGGCATAGGATTGTAGCCTGAATCGCGCAAAAAATCAGGACCCCCCCCCCTTTATTCCCTATTATGTCTGCCTAAGGCAGTTGCACTAACAAAAGGGAAGGATGGAACAATATTGTCCTACTTTCTCTTACAATTGATAGTTCGTGGTGGTCATTAGCTCGCGTGAGAGAGATCGCAATCTACAACTTTTTATTCCAGATCAAAGTGGTCTTGCTGTAGTCAACGGGACTACTTCGGAGCAAGCCGTTTATTATGGATTGCCGCAACCGCGCCAGATACCGCAGTTGTGCAGAGCCTCTCGCCCACCCCCCGATTGCGGTCTCTAACACTGAGCAACTTTGACACCCATAGTTTACAACGCAGTGAGTTAATATAAGAAGTGTCCTGGAGCAAACCGATGAGCAGGCCATGAATAACCTTTCCCCGCTGATAGTGTCTTGGCTCCTTATCAGGGGTTGAGAGGAGAGGAAAAAACTGTGCAGGATGAGTCCCTCAGAATGCACGCGGGTGGCAGATACCATAGCAGGAAAATTATTAAGCCTCTACACTTTGTGGCAAGTAGATCACCCATTAATCGGCAAGGTTTGCATCCAAGCCAGACTGGAACCTATGTGTCTTGCACTGAGCCCATGGCAACCTGTCTGAGGAACAGACTGGCAAGGCCATCGGGTGCAGGCTGGCTCAAAATCCCATTGGGTTCCCTCGCAGTCTCGTCTCTTTCCGTCTGGGAGCAATAAGAGACAGGGGCGAGGCGTGGGGATCCGCTTTCCCCCTTCCTCCTCCGCAGGCTTGAGAGGTATCGATGCGCTCGGGCTACTGCGGGGGGGGGGGGGAGGCCGCTCCGCTGCGCGAGCGACTCCCTCGGCTTTCCCGGCGCGGCCATTTCGCGCCTGCTTCCCGGATCCGCGCAGCACCATAGAGACCGGCGGGAGGAGAAGCCGGCGCCGGAAGTGGAGGAGCTGCTCCGCCCGGGATCCTTCTTATTATATCTCGGTTTCTTTTCCTCCCGCACCCACAAGCAGGAAGTGGTTGCCGTAGCAGCGGCGCAGCAGGAAGAGCTTGGCGGAGAGAAGGTAAACAGAGCAGCCCCGCCCTGGGGAGGAAAGGCCGAGAAAGGCGGCCGGTGATGGGGGAGACACCAACACACACGCGGGAGGGTTGGCGGGGCGCGACTTCGTGCCCTTTTTAATACTCCGGTGTTTGGCCCGGTTGTGTGTTGGTGAGGCCAGACGGGGAAGAGATTCCCCTTGGCAGGGCCTGCGACGAGTGAAGTAATGTTTCAGTTACAGATAGGTAGCCGTGTTGGTCTGCCATAGTCAAAATAAAAAAATTCCTTCCAGTAGCACCTTAAAGACCAACTAAGTTAGTTCTTGGTATGATGAATTGCAACTCATTACCAAACTTAAAACCATGGAGAGACCTGGTCTGAACAAAGACATTGGATTCTTATCTCATTATACATGACTAAGCCATTTTTCACCTTCTCACCCCTTGCCTTTTCCTGTAAGACCTATTGCAGAGTCGTCAACAGGCTCATCTCAGCTATCTGCCAATCTCCCATTCCCACCACCCTTCTGAGTAATACCCCTCCCCACCTTCTCACTATATAGAAGGATCTGGCAACTTCTGTTTCAGTGTATCTGAAGAAGTGTGCATGCACACGAAAGCTCATACCAAGAACTAACTTAGTTGGTCTTTAAGGTGCTACTGGAAGGAATTTTTTTATTTTGAAGTAATGTTTATAAGCAAAAGATGGCCACGCCCTGTAGAGAAGCACTACTTTGCCTTTCTCAATCTGCTAAGTTTTGACAGGGATTTGAGGGAGGTATGTGCACTCCTTCATTCCACATGTCTACTCAGAAGTAAGTCACATTGAGTTCACTGGGGCCTGTTGCCCAGTAGGGAGGTAAAGGATTGCTGCCCTGGGGTAGAAAAGTATTGATTCAGTGCAAACATTTGTACGGAGGTGAGGTGGGGATAAGCGATGGGGAAAATCTTCTTGGTCACTATAGTGCTCTGGTGTGAAGCTGGGGCGGATGATGGCCATCCTTGACTCCTCTGAGACACTGCATGGAAAGTGTGTGTGTGGTAAACAGGAGATTTCGGGGAAAACATCTCTGATGATACATATTCCTCCTCCATTAATGAGCTACCCTATTAACCTGGTGGAGGCTCTTTCCTGTTCATGGCTTAAATAGTTCTGTGAAGTGATTGATTTAGGTCAGAGGCTCCAAATTAAGTATCCCAATAGATTCTTTATATTGCATTGTGAAGAGGTAGACATCTAACAGCTTAAAAGATCCTTGAGGGGTATATGTGCTATCAGGAACACCTCTTCAATCCCAATTTGCTTCCATTCTCTCATTAGTCCCAGACTGAGGAGAAGCATGCAGTAATCTCCTTTTGTTTAGCCCAGTGGTTTTCAAGCTTTTTGAGTCTATGGCTCCCTTAACCAACTACATTCTTTCTGTGGCACCACCATGGGGCTCAGGAGCCCAGTTATGTCACCCCTTGCCTGCAGAGCTGGCAGTGCCTCACCATTTTCAAACACCCTCCCTTGTGGAGTTTTCCTTCAGCCTCCTCTGCTCTCCCATCTCCTTGGGAGTTCTCTGGGCAGCTGCTAAAGTCATCCCTGGTCTCTGAGCTGCCCACCTTCCATAAAGGTAGCCAGGGCAACTGCAATAAACAGCTGTGAAAGCCTTTGGGAGGCAGAGATGTGAGGGCATCAGAGGAAGGAGGGGAGGGACAGAGGCCAGTGTTGCCCGCAGCACCTCTGACCATCATTCAAAGCACCCCAGGGTGCCACGGCACACTGGTTGAAAACCACTGGCTTAGCCTAATGGTCATCCAGCAGACTGAGGACTTGCAAGATTCTCCGCATAGCTGTCAACTTTTAGATTTGAAAATAAGGGATTAGCAGCCTCACCTGTCCTGGGGACAGTCTACGGGATATCTAACAATCCGGGATAGCAGCGGGAAGCAGTGGGAAATGGTGCTGGCATAGGGGAATTTCCCGCAAAAAAAGGGAAGGTTGACAGCTATGATTCTCTGGCATGAAACAGAGGTCAGTGTAGTGGCTTTTGCATTGTTAGGCTATTATTTGGGTGTTTTTATGACTATTGGTTAATAGTTCAGTTAACCAGTCCTGACCTTATAAGTGTGACTTCTTGTCTAAACATCCACATATGCATTAAGCTGTAATGGTGGACTGAAATAACCAATTTGAGAAGGACAATATTTATTTTTAAGAACTGTATTAATAAAATAGATGTTAGATGCAAAATGGTGTTAGAGTAGAACCTGGGCTGTGGTTTTAAACCTTTGTGCTGTTATGGTAGAAAACTACATGCACAATTGGGTGTGTCTTTTATATTTTTTGCTGGAGCCTCTTGCATGACGGATCAGACAAGGTGCTTTACAGTTTAAAATCAGTTTGCTTCTTGAGCTAGGCAAGTGCCTACAATGGAACTTTCAAAGATAATACCAGCTGTATGTGTTCTCACTATACGTGTACATAGCTTCACATGTACATTGGATCACAGCCCTTGTTTATGCCATTTACAAATGGGAAAAGATTCCGTAATGTTATTTGTAAAGGAAGCCTGCACTGAGGGTTTTGCTCTAAAGAAGCTTGCTAAGAAATATTAGATGAACATCAGCATTTATGTTGTACAGTATAAGTTTAGTAGTTGTGCAGCATCTCAGTCAATAGACTCAAGCAGAAGTTTCTTAATGCTCTAAAGTGATACGCATTAATCAAGAGAGCACAAGCAAATTCTAATTATATAGAAGTGCTTTCTGTAAATATAGTTTGTCTGGGGCAACTGTTGTAAAGGTATCCCATTCTTAAGTTCTTGAAAAACACAGTGGGGGTGAAATTACAGTAATTAGATTGTTCAAAGTGTTGCTTTAACTATCCTAATCACAATCTACTTGCTTTTAATATTTAATTGTACTATGAGTCCATTCTGCTAGGAAATATTGGTTTTTTCCAAAAGCAGCACCTGCAGACTTTCTTCTGCTTTAATGTAGGCTAAGCTTGTGAAAGGGTTGGGTGCTTTTTTACATACATGTAAGCCTCACAGTTGAACAAATCTACCAATGCAGGAGTGGGCTTACAACAAAAACCAATCAGATATCTGATCTGAACAGTTTAACTAGTTCTAAGCAAATATTAAACTAGTTCTAAGCAAATATTTCTGACACTAAAACAAAGGCATCTTATGGACTAGCATGAACTCACAGATACAAAAGACAAGTTAATAATGGCCCCATTGATAGAAATTCTGAGTAGCAAATCTAGCTGATGCAGTTGTATGAGTGCTCTGTACTTCTTGCCTCTTAAAAGATTCTTGAAGCTGTGGTTATTGTGTTATTGTGTTTATTCCAGAACAATGCCTATCTTATGAAAACTGGAAAAGATAACTTAAAATAGATTTGTCCTTCTGCAGAAGTATATCATGTGATAAATGAGTGATTGCTATGTAGTATATCTCTGCTGCACTAGTCATATTAAACTGGGTGTTAAAGGGTTAAGCATTTCCGTGCTGCCACCTTAGCTAATACTGACTTTAAAAAATAGAGTAGATGTTTCATATAGTGCAGTCCTTTCTCAGAAGTAAGTGCTCTGGAGATCAGGCAGGCACCAACTATTAGATGCTCCCCCCAGCCACTAAAAACATTCCTTTTACCCAACCTCTTTTTGACTGTTAATACTAACTCCTGGCATATCTGGAAACTGTAATTGTAATGGATGTTTTACTGATACAGCTTTTATTGTTACATTTTGTTAAATGTTGCCGTTTTTATTGCCCTGTAACTATTTTATTGTGTTTGGAAATGCAAGACAATATACAAATAATTTTAATACAGTACATAAATTGTAAGGGAGATTTGCGTTGTAGTAATGTGTCTAGGATTGTACCCTTAAGTCTTTCCTGCAATGAAGAATTATTTCTAAGTAATTAGATACTTTATCATTATTATTTTTGCTGAAGATTGGTATTTATGTTTATAATCTCTAGTTTCTTCCCTTCCCTTTGCTGTTTCAGGCTTGCTGTAGTTCTAAACCTGCAGGAGACACTCAGAAATGACTCACTGGTTTCATCGAAACCCTTTAAAGGCTACAGCTCCTGTCTCATTCAATTACTATGGGGTAGCCACCACTCCAGCTGCAACAAAGATTTGCAAGTAAGTGGTTCTAAAAAATCAGTGGGGCTTCTCAACATACAACATGCATTTGCAAGTACTGAAATAAGAGACATTCCAACACTGAATCTCTCCAAAGTATCTGTCTTTGAACTGTGTTTTTGGTGTGTTTCTTAATGCAGTGATCTAAGATTATCACGAAGCCGACTCTTGGAGCTTTTTACAGATCTTAGTTGTAATCCAGATATGATGAAAAATGCAACTGATTCCTATTTTTCACTCTTGAAAGGTAAGATATCAGTGCAGCTGGCATAGTTGTTCTGGTTACTAGTAGTTTCAGTAAATAAATCTCTGTGCTTGGCATAGAGAGCACAAATTCTCAGCTGTGCCAATAAAAGATAAAAATGAGACACTAGCCCAATGGGCATGATATGTAGATCAGTGGCCCAGAGATTCATATGTCTAGTGTATGTATTTGACATATTTGAAACCCGTAGGTAAATGCTGTACTTCTATAGCTTTCTTAATTCTGCTTTCCCACCTAATAATGAAACAATTTTATTTAATATATTTATTAGTCAGTTTATGCAACAAGCCTGTAGAAGATGATGTACAGTACAATATTAAGTATTAAAACTGGCCTCCAATTAGCCCAGTGGAGTAGATCTTGGGGGCTATTAAATAGTGAAAGTCCACATATAAACAAATTACGTATATAAGGCTGAGTAGTAGACAAAGGAACAATTGCTGAAGATCAAGATCATCGTTTTGAAAATTACTTTGAATTTTAGAGGAGTTTGTTTGTTTTAACAGGCTTTATAGTTTCATTGGATGACTCTTCACAGGATAGCAAGCTGAGATATATTCAGAATTTTAAGTGGACAGACACCTTGCAAGGACAAGTACCAAGGTACTTACATACATGTAATATGGTTTTCAGTGCCTATTGTAACTATTTTTATTACTTCTGTTTATCTCATGCCCTTTCTTTCAAGGCCCAGTGGTAAAAATATAATTTAAAACATTTTATAAATTATAAAAAAAATTACATCAAATCAGCTGATGGGCTTTATCCTTTCAGTTCAGTATACCTGAATGAGTGTCTCCACCCCCATCATTCTGCCCAGACACTGAGGTGCACTGAGGGCCTTCTGGCGGTTCCCTTGCTGCGAGAAGCCAAGTTACTGGGAACCAGGCAGAGGGCCTTCTCAGTGGCACCCGCCCTGTGGAACACCCTCCCACCAGATGTCAAAGAGAAAAACAACTACTAGACTTTTAGAAGACACCTGAAGGCAGCCCTGTTTAGGGAAGCTTTTAATGTTTAATAGGTTATTGTATTTTAATATTTTGTTGGAAGCCGCCCAGAGTGGCTGACGAAATCCAGCCAGATGGGTGGGGTAAAAATAATAAATTATTATTATTATTATTATTATTATTATTATTATTATTATTAATTAGCTGATTGACTTATCCTTTGTTCCAAGAGAAAAAACCTGTAAGCCTGGGTTCTCAAGTAGTCCATATTTTGGTAACTGAGAGGCTGGATTGTACAGTTCTACACTGCTTAGATTTTCTTTATGAATTAGTGGTATATAAATATTTTTATAAATGAATACTAATGACAAGCCGCACAATGACTTGCTTCCTCTCTGGCTTAGCAGGAACGAGGGGCACAAAGCACTTGCATTTCCAGCAGAATGCTGGAGCACACTGCTTATTCACATTAAACCAAGCCACGATGATTAGGCAAGTTGTTGATGCCTGGAAACAAATATATATTTATATATATTCTCCTATGATTTGGTCTTCCACAATATCTGCATGTTTAGGGTGTTTGTATGGGTAATTGCAGCCCCCCCCCCCCGAATTGCAAACCCTTCTGCCCAGAATGGATGGAGAAACCCAGCCAGATGTGCAGGGTATAAATAATAGTTTATTATTATAAATTTTTATCATAGAACCCCAGAGAAAAGAAGATTAGTTCATATGAAATTTATCTTTACAGGGCATGTGAATAATTCTGCTTAGGATAAAATGTTCCATTTAAAACACCAACTAGTACATTCTCAGTTGCTCTTTATAGGGAACTGTAAAAGTTCTGACTGCTATTCTGTGCTTTGTTTGGAGGGGTTGATGGAGACTTGGATTTTGCACAAGAGTTATGCTTCAACCATTCTTAATCCAGTTTAAAACAAAGCGTAAATTGTTTCTGACTAAACAATTATCCTTTTCAAGTTGTCTGAAATCTATGTGAGGAGCGTACATTTGAATACTCTGGGGTTTGCTCACATGATTTGGGATGGGAGGGTGAGGAAGGAACTAAACATTAGATTGTTTGTTCGCCTTAGAAGTCTCTAAAAGAGAGGTGGAGTACTTAACAGTGTGTTGTAGTTGATGCAAAAAAACATTTGAGTTTATATTTTTCTTTCTTTCTCTTCCCTTGTCCCTTAGTGCCCAACAAGATGCTGTGTTTGAACTAATTTCCATGGGATTTAATGTGGCTTTGTGGTACACAAAATATGCATCGAGGTTGGCAGGAAAAGAAGAGTAAGTATTCTCACTTTAGTAATAGGCTTCTAAACTATCTACCTCTTTTCCTGTGCAGCATTAGTTGTGCTTAAGCCCATGGAAACATCAATTAAGCCAACAGATGAAATTGTGAAGTAGCATATATAGTGGTTATATAAAGCACATATCTGGCTTTGGACCAGCATATCTGAAGGACTGCCTATTGTTATCTGAGCCTGCCCTCCTCTGATATTCTCATCAGAGCCCCTGCTCCAGGTTCCCCTTCCTTCAGAGTTTTCGGTACAGTGGTGCCTCGCAAGACGAAATTAATTCGTTCCGCGAGTTTTTTCGTCTAGCGAATTTTTCGTCTTGCGAAGCACGAAATCCCATAGGAATGCATTGAAAATCAATTAATGCGTTCCTATGGTCAAAAAAAGTCCAAACAAAGCCAAATTTGGTACAACAACAGTTTATTAACTGCTCTTTAAAGTCACACATACTGTAAAGAGCAGTTCAAAAATTTAAGGGAAAATAAATAAACTTTATAAACATGACAGAAATACATTTAAAAATCAAAAAAGGGTACATTACATTTTCTAAGACTCTGGGGGACCACTCGAAGAAGGTTCCTCTTCCACTCTTTGCTTCTTGCTTAAGAACCTGTCCATGGTCTGCTGCTTCATCCGCCTTTTCAGCACCTCCCTGAAAGACGACATGACCCTTGTATCAAAAGTGTTCGCAAGGTCACGTGTCACGTGCTTGTCAGGGTGGTTCCACTCTGCAAAAGCCTGCACATCCTTCCACTTCAGGCAAATGTCCCTCAATTCTTTGGAGGACAGCCGTTCCTCAGTTGCTTCCTCCTCTTCCAGCGAGGCCTGCTCCTGCGCAGCCTCTGCCTGCAGTTCGACCATCTCCTGGGTGGTCAGCTCGTGGTCGTGCTCCTCCACCAGCTCGCTGACGTCCTCCTCTGTGACCTCCAGGCCCATGGTCCTCCCCAAGGCAACAATGTCCTGCACCACTGTTGACTCTGCTGCATCAGAGTCACTTGGTGCCACACAGTCCAGCCCCAGGCTGCGCCAAGCGCAATTCAAATTTCTCTGGCTGATCCCTTTCCAGGCCATGGTGACCATCTTCAAGCAGATGACAATGTCGAAGTGGTCCTTCCAGAATTCCAGGGTGATGGTGGTGCAATCAGTCACCTCGAAGCATCGCCTGAAAAGCTCCTTGGTGTAGAGTTTTTTGAAATTGGCGATGACCTGCTGATCCATCGGCTGGAGCAGTGGCGTGGTGTTAGGCGGCAGGAACATGATGTTGATGAAGCTGAACTCCTCCAACAAGTCCTCCTCAAGGCCTTTAGGATGAGCAGGAGCATTGTCCATCAGAAGCAAAGCCTTCAGCGGCAGGTCGTTGTCCAGCAGGTACTGTTTGACAGCAGGGCCAAAAGCAAGATTGACCCAGTCCACAAACAGCACACATGTGACCCAAGCCTTACTGTTGTATCGCCACATGACACTCAGCTGCTCCTTGTCGACCTTGTGTTTCTTGAAGGCCCGTGGGTTCTCCGAGTGGTACACCAGCAAGGGCTTGATCTTCAGGTCGCCGCTTGCGTTGGCACAGAAGAGCAGGGTCAGACGGTCCTTCATGGGCTTGTGGCCAGGCAACTTGGCCTCCTCCTGAGTGATGAAAGTCCTTTTGGGCATCCTCTTCCAAAACAGCCCGGTCTCGTCGCAGTTGAAGACCTGCTGTGGAACGTAGCCCTCCGTCTTCACAACCTCCAGGAACTCCGCTGCAAAGTCTTCAGCCGCAGGAACATCAGAACTGGCAGCCTCTCCATGCCTGACCACGCTGTGGATTCCAGATCTCGTCTTGAACCGGTCAAACCAGCCTCTGCTTGCCTTGAAGACTTCTGGCTCGCCTGGGGTTCCTGGCTGTTCCCGGACGAGGTCTGCGTGCAAGGCCTTGGCCTTCTCACAAATCATGGCCTCAGTCACTGTGTCCCCTGCACGCTGCTTCTCTTCTATCCCGCAGGGCTCCCTAGGCTGTGAATAGCCGCCTACTGCCCAGAGCACGCCGAAGCAGAGCGCCCCGCGCTTCAGGCAGATATCCGCGGCTGGGGGGGTGGTGGAAATAAATTTTTCCCCCTTTATTTCCCCCCAAAAAACTAGGTGTGTCCTATGGGCCGGTGCATCCTATAGGGCAAAAAATACGGTACATACTGGAGCTGCAGTTGTTGGGCTGTGTTGACTGACGTTTATAATCGGTGACAGAACACACATTACATGCAGAAGGTTCCAAGTTCCATCCCTGACATACTTAGTGAAAGAAATCAGTGTGTGAGAAATGGGAAGGGCATCTGCTTGAGACCCTGCCTGTCTGTCAGTGCAGACAATCCTGAGCTAGACACAACACAACTACAGTGGTACCTCGGGATGCGAATGGGATCCGTTCTGGAGCCCCGTTTGCATCCCGAACAGAACGCAAGACACGACTGCATGTGTGCGCGGGTTGCGTTTCGCCGCTTCCGCACATGCGCAAGCGGCGAAACCCGGAAGTAACGCGCTCCGTTACTTCTGGGTTGTCGTGGAGCACAACTTGAACGCGCTTAACCCAAAGCACATTCAACTCAAGGTATGACTGTACTTTGATCTGGTATAAGACAGCTTTTACCTTCTGACTGTCTCAGCTGTATCAGACATTTAAAACAAAGGTTATTTACAGCGATCCCTCCTGAAATGGGGTGAGATAATAGAAATTAGAAATAAACCTGGCCAAGGAGAATTCTGGAAAATTGATGAGGTTAAATGGGAGTAAATTCGGGTGATGTTTAATATCCTTGGAGAGCTGCAGTACTAATTTGTTGCTCCTCCTTTAGCATAACCGAAGATGAAGCAAAAGATGTCCACAGGAGTATGAAAATAGCAGCTGGGATTTTCAAACACTTAAAGGTACAAACCCATTTTATTTAAATAACAAAAACAACACACACACCGTATACCCTCTTATGAAGATCGTGTTTTTGTTCTTGCTTTGTTTTTGGTCAGTATAACCCTTGTTTTGGGGGATGTTCTGATTCCCCTCCTTTTATACAGTAACTTAATTTAGAGAACGAAGAACAAAGTCTGTGGAATACCCACCATGGGATAGTTGCACATCAGGATTTATATGGGGGAATTGCTTGAAGGCATTCCAATATCACCATATTTGTATGCATGGAAAACAAGCTAAACAATGGGGAGGGGGGAGGAGATGGTTATTAGGGTTTGGCCTTATTACAGTAAACAGAACAGTCTCTTATTCCCTCCGACAACCACCCCTGCCCAATTTTCCCCAGCCTGCCCTCATTTCATTGTTCAGGCTCACATGCTCAGAAAAAGGTTAGGATAAACGAGTGCCACTGCTCTGATTGAATCCCAAATTAAAAACTGTTAAACTGGAGAGGGTTTCATCCCTGCATTGTGCTTCCCACTTCTTCTAGTTGTGTAGATATTACTCTTGAGTAATGCACCTTCAAAAATGCACTCCAAATCTCTTGGAAGCTTGTCTTTTTTTCTTTTTGTAGTTTATAGGGCAAATCTTCCTAATGCAAGGAGATTTTGATGTGAGGGTGCATTCAAGCAAGCAGTCAAGCCCTAGAGAGACTATACCACATGCGGTTTCTCAATTTTGGAATGACTTATTGACTAGTGGGGCCTGATCTAATAGCAACTGTCTTTTGTTGATCCACATACCTCTGGAATTCCATGGTAGCCATAAATGCTCCATACACTTCACAGAGTCGGAGAATTCATTCCTTTGCTTGGAAGTAGAATGGCACAATACTTTTACTTATTTGCAAGACTATTTATAAACCCACAATACATGTGAAAAATATAGCAGTGTGCAATGAATTCATTAAAACATCATAATATTATAAACGTATTAAGTACAGAACAGATGACTCAGCAATGGATCAAATTAATTCTATAAAAAGCTGTGTCAAAACAATAATCTTTTCAACAACAAGTAATGAAAAATAAAAACTGTAGGTGCCTGTTTGATTTCAATAGAAGCATGTTCTAAAATAGTGGTGCCGCGATGCTAAAAGTCTAGTTTGCTTAGAAACCGGGTTTAATAAATAAAAATAATAATATGTAACAATCATGTGGGAGGGACGCGGGTGGCGCTGTGGGTAAAACCTCAGCACCTAGGACTTGCCGATCGCATGGTCGGCGGTTCAAATCCCCGCGGCGGGGTGAGCTCCCGTCGTTTGGTCCCAGCTCCTGCCCACCTAGCAGTTCGAAAGCACCCTTAAGTGCAAGTAGATAAATAGGTACCGCTGTATAGCGGGAAGGTAAACGGCGTTTCCGTGCACTGCTCTGGTGCTGGTTCGCCGGAGCAGCTTCGTCACGCTGGCCACGTGACCTGGAAGTGTCTGTGGACAGCGCTGGCTCCCGGCCTCTAGAGTGAGATGAGCGCACAACCCTAGAGTCTGTCAAGACTGGCCCGTACGGGCAGGGGTACCTTTACCTGTACTAACAATCATGTGCCTGCTCCTTCAGGAATCTTTTCAGGATTCAGCTTCTATTTATTTTCCTGCATCCATCCCATCACTGACTCTGGACACTGATCCAGGACTTGCACAGGCTCCTCTGATTTAGATGTAACAGAGAGGTAGAGCTGAGTGTCATCAGGTCCCTGGTGACGTCTTGCTCAAAGTCTCCTAATGACTACTCTCAGTGGTTTGTTAAAAGCATTGGGGGCAAAGATGGTACCTTGGGGAACCCCATAGCAGAAGTGCCAGGGGGCAGCCAAATAGTATCTGAAAGCCACTCTGTTAATCATACAGAAGGTAAGAACAGAAGCAATGAAGTACAGTGCCACCAGTGCCCATCCCAGAACCAGTCCAGGGTTATACCTGTGATCTCATTACTCCTTGGTCATTTCCTTCAGATGTTACCTCTGTTTGGTTATAGCACTTCAAACATATCTTAAATGACATTTTTCCCCCTTTAGGAAAGCCACATCCCTAAGCTGATCACTCCTGTAGAAAAGGGAAGAGATTTAGAAGCCCGACTGATAGATTCCTACGTTATCCAGTGCCAAGCTGAAGCCCAAGAAGGTACTCCTTAAATTTTTAAGGGCTCTCTCTGGATTTCTTTATATTTTCTCTCCTGGGGAACTCTAGGGTGGAACGTGGTTTGGCATTTTACCTCATACTTGTGGGCTGCCTGTAAGCATTTAGTTGGCTGCTGTGAGGACAGGATGCTAGACTAGATGGGCCTTTGGCCTGATGCAGTGGGGCTGATTTTATATAGTAATAATGCAAAATCCAGATATTTTAGGGGCATAGGAAGATGCCCCTGGCCAGTATTTGTCCACCTAGCTGAATGTAGTCTACTCTGATTGGTAGCAGCTCCCAGTGATTTAGAGACGTTTCTCATCACCTGCTACCTGATCCCAATAATTGGAGACACCGACAATCAAACCTGTAAGCTCCATGCAGGACTAAGGTCCTTCCTCATAATGGATTTGAAAACATTGGTTATGAAACTCAGTAGATTATTTATTTAACTGATTTTCTCCCTTTGTATCAAGTTAATTAAGGAATATTTCTATTTCTGATCCTTGGAAATGGAAATACTCAATTGCTGGAATATTTGAAAAACAGGATCCAGAGGGGATCTGGTTAGCTTAATGTCTGTTCTGGAAAAAACTCCTGGATATATAGGATTACCAAGCATATAGAAGAACAAGTCTTGCTGAAGTAATCAGCATGGCTTCTGTGAGGTTAAATTCTGTCCTTTGGAGTCTTTTGAGAGTGTCAACAAGCATATAGATAGAGGTGAGCCGGTCAGCGTCATGTACTTAAGACCTTCAAGAGCCTTTGATAAAGTACCTGGCCAAATGCCCCTGAGTAAGCTGAGCAGTAATAGGATAGAGGAGAGGTTGACAGGTTTACTGCTGACATCCTCATGTTCTGACATTGCTCTTGACATGGTAATTTCAAATTTCTATTCTGGCTTGAACACCTGTGTTCCCATCCTTTTCATTCTGACATATATGCACAACTATACTAGAACATTATTCTGATCTTTGGTATAATGCCCGTGTTATTAGCTTTGGGGCATCTGTCCAGTTCTATTACTCATGATATCACTTTTGCTAATTTAATTAGCTACATTCAGCCATGAGCAATGTTTGTACCTTTTTTCATTGTGAAACCTGACCTTTCCTGTTTCTACCAGCAGCTATGAATAATTCAGTTTAACTTTAAGATAGAAGAGCCTGGTATTTGAGTGATTTCCTTCAATAATTGGGGCAGGGGTCTCAGGGTCTCAAATTATTTACAAAGTGTCTGGTTAAACTGGGGGATTTGCTCCTACAAGATGTAGTGATCATTACCAATTTTGGTGGTTTTTAAAAAAGAGGGTAAAGCTCTCAATGGCTAGTAGCCGCAATGGCTGTGTTCTATCTCCTTTGTCAGAGGCAGTGTATCTCTGTATATCATATGCTGGGAATTGCAAGTGTGGAGAGTTCTGTTTCTTGTGGGCTTCCCAGAGGCATCTGATTGGCCACTGTGAGCACAAGACGCTGGACTAGACTGGCCTTTTAGTCTGTTCCTGCAGGAGGCGTCGTGTGTTGTTCATCCGGTGCGGCTCACCTGTTAGAAACATGTTACCTTTTCTTTATTTCTGAACAGGACTTCTGTGGCCAATTTTTCACTTATACTTTTAATCTCCATCAACTACAGGAAATAGCTTCAGCATATCTATTTTTTTGTTTCAGTGACTATTGCCCGAGCTATTGAACTGAAACACAATCCTGGTCTAATAGCTGCTCTGGCCTATGAAACAGCTAATTTCTATCAAAGAGCAGGTATGTCAGAAAGCACTGCTGTATGAATTCTTGATAGCTTCTTAAGCAAGTCCTAAAGTACAGGCTCCTAAGCGTTGAAAGAATACCAAGGAAATATTATGGACAGTAAATGATTTCCATGGCTTTCAGATTTAGGTAAGAAGGGTCTTGGTTTGGGTTAACCATGATTCCAGAAAGTAGACTGACTTGATAATGTTTACTTTTCCCTCTTTATAGCTAACTGGGGCAAGAAACAAACTTAGGTTGAGAACTTAATTGGCTTGCTGTAGTTTTCTCCAAATAAGTTAGATGTATCTTGCAATCATGAATATTAAAAGACAGTTCCCAGAGTAACTAGAGCTTTCATACCAAATTAGGGTCTCAGCAGTCACAGTAAGAGGATGGCTTTGTGAATAGACTGCTATTGTAAATGTAATGCTGTCTTCTCCTTCCAGATCAAATGTTATCCAGTCTGGACCCAGCATATACAACCAAGTGGCGAAAATACCTTCAGCTGAAGTCATGTTTCTATATGGCCTATGTGAGTGCTCTGTCATTGTTTATAAACATTTCAAGAAGATTTCCAAAGGGCCATAAAATACTAGCATAGAATGCAATCAAAGCTTTGTGTTCTATTTAAAGCAGTACATTTCAGGAAGAGTGTGTTTTTGATAGGATGCTCTTAAATTTCCTGTAATATATCAGGCCCAGCATCTTGTCCCCACAGCAGTAATCCATTACCTGTACGATTCTGCTGCAGTGGACAGTGGCAATTGCATACTGTCTCAAATAAAGATGTGCATTGTGAACGAGAACAGAAATGCACTTTGTACGTATTCTGCTTTTTTGCTCTCCAGTTGGATTGTTGGTGATGCTTCCCAGGTCATGATTCTGCTGCTCTTCTACCTCAACCCTTGAAGCAACTGGCATTTTAATGTTGCTCCACAGCATGTCGTAATTCAGGGGTCAGCAAACTTTTTCAGCAGGGGGCTGGTCCACTGTCTCTCAGACCTTGTGGGGAGGCTGGGCTGTATTTTGGAAAAAGAAGAAGAATGAATTCCTATGCCCCACAAATAACCCAGAGATGCGTTTTAAATAAAAAATAAAAGGGCACATTCTACTCATGTAAAAACATGCTGATTCCCAGACCGTCCGCGAGCTGGATTTAGAAGGCGATTGGGCCTAATGTAGCCCCCGGGCCTTAGCTTGCCTACCCATGTCATAATTGTTTAACAAATGTATTCTTTCACCAGGCCTACTGCTACCATGGTCAAACACTCCTGGCCGGTGATAAATGTGGAGAAGCCATTAGGTCTTTGCAGGAATCAGAAAAATGTATGTATGGTGGTTTAAAAAAAATCTTTTAAACTTGTTCATAAATAATCTGAAGTTAAGGGTGAACAATAATGAAGTGGCCAGGCTTTCACAGATGATGCCAAATTATTCAGGTGGCAAAAACAAATCTTAGGAAGAGCTCCAAAAAGTTTTCTCCAAGCTGGTTGAATGGACATTAAAATGGTAAAATGCATTGTTAGCATTTAGCTCCATGAAAGTGTCAGCACAGGGTTTGGCATCTGTGAGAAATGCAGATTCCCTGTTGGGGATCATTAGGAAAGGGGTAAAAAACAAAGCTGCTAACATAATAATGCCTGCATACAAATGATTGGTGTGACCAAACTTGGAATATTGTTTCCCATTCTGATCACTCACCTCTAAAAGACGTGTTAGAGGTGGGAAAGGTCCCAGAGAGGGCAACCAAAAAGTTCAGGCAGCAGGAGCAATGCTTACAATGTTTGGAGCTGCTGGTTCAAGAAAATGTCTTAACATGAGGGGACATAATAGAGGTTATAAAGTTATGCATGGTGAGGAGAAACCAGATAGAGAGATGATGTTCTCCTTCTGTTGTAATACTAAAGCTGGGAGCCATTTGAAGATGCTCAATGTTGAAGATTTCAGGACTGACTAAAGAAATTACTGTTTTATACCGCACACAGTTAAACTATGGAATTTGTTTCTACAACATGTGATGGTCACACTTTTGATGACTTTAAAATAAGTTTAGACAAATTGGAAATGGAGGAAATGGCTCTTGGTGACAACAGTGGGAGAGAGCGCCTGTCTTCCTGGCATCTGGCTGGCCACTGAGAAATGGAATGCTAGACAAGGTGTAGCCCTGGGTCAGATCAAGCAGGCCTGCTCTTACATTCTTTTGTACCTTGTCCCTCCCTTCCGGAAAATATGGGATTTTACCTTCTATTTACCACACATCAAAACATCCAAAGTCTTGCTCATAAATGCAGAGAATCAGTGTCACTTAAATCTCCCTCAGAACATTCTTAATAGGTCTGGGACTTGCTGTGGTAAATATTCCTGTGCCAAACTGATAGGTGCGGAGAAATCATTAGTCTAGGAAAGACTGCACTGTACCCGAGCAAAATTGTAACATAAGTGTTGCCAAAAGTATTTTCCACAAAGATATGATAGTCAGATTTTGTATCTGCTAATCGTCTATATGAGATTCAGCTTTAAAAAAGCCTAGAATGATTTACATAGGGGGAAATGCAATGGTTGTCTTTTGTTTTTTGCCAATGTAGAACAATCAGCAAAAGTAAAAAAGCAACCATCTCACTTTGTGACTGTTCAGCTTGTTGTCATTTCTCCAAGTACATGTCATCGTTCTATAAAGCGTAAAGTGTAAATCATGTCCATGATTGTGTTCTCAGTATTTCAGATCTTCTTTCAGGTGAAAACAGTAGATTGTCCAGCTTTTACAAAGAGGAATAATTAAAGAGCATGGTCTCATTTGTTGTTTTCTTGTTCAGTTTTTGCCAAGGCTGAAGCTTTGTGCAAAGAATATGGTGAAACCAAAGGTCCTGGAACTACAGCTAAGCCTTCCGGCCACCTCTTCTTTCGGAAACTGGGAACTCTGGTGAAAAATACCTTAGAAAAATGCCAGCGAGAGAACGGATTCATGTAAGTTTGTTACATCTCTTCCGTGCTTTCAACAAATACTTGCATGGTTTTTAAGTGATCTTGCTTGTTGTTTTTTGAAATACAGTAACAGCCAAATAAGCCATAAACATATTAACTAAAAAGTAGATCTTGCCAAGTTCTGTGGGAAATTAGTGCTAACGGGTGCGCATGAACGTGTGAAGATCGGCATCCATTTTGTATGGCTGAGAGTAATGATGTTAAAGGCTGCTAGCAGATGATATTCTTTCATACTTCATTCTCTAGTTAAAAAAAGGAATTGGCAGGGCATACGCTTTATCCATTTCCCAATTATAATAAAACTTCAGCAATAAAATAAGCAGCCTGAAGTGCTCGTGAAATCTTCATTCCAGGATTCTTTTTGGGTTGTGATCCCGTGTTGAAGACCTTAAATACAGGCCAGTGAAAAATGATCTGGCCAGTGGGCGAGATCATTATCTCCCCTGCTCCTCACAGGCCACATTTGACAAGTAGGCAGAGCAGCCTACCTGTCAATCACTTGATGTCACAGTGGCGCCAGTTGACCTTTTTGACCCACAGGAGTATTCAGAAGCCCCTTTTCAAAGTACAGTGGTACCTCGGGTTACAAACACTTCAGGTTACAAACTCCGCTAACCTGGAAGTAGTACCTCGGGTTGAGAACTTTGCCCCAGGATGAGAACGGAAATTGCGTGTCGGTGGCAGCAGGAGGCCCTATCAGCGAAAGTGCGCCTCGGGTTAAGAACGGTTTGGGGTTAAGAATGGACCTCCAGAACGAATTAAGTTTGTAACCCGAGGTACCACTGTACTGCCTTGCCCAGTGCTTTGAAAAGGACTTCAACAGCCCCTTTCAGAGTGCTGCCTCACTCAGTGCTTTGCATAGTGCTCAGCATAGCTGATTGGCAGTGCCTGCAAACCTTTCAGCTGAGCCAGATTTATACTTGCCCCATAAGTATACTTATAAAGTATACTTTATACTTATGGTGTCAGATGTAGGTCAGTAGGCATAGCTTGGCAGAAATGGCTTGGTGGGCCAAAGGATGCTGCACAGGCCTAATTATTCCTTTGGGCCAGAGGTTCCCCACCCCGATATAGGAATGAATGTGCAGACTGTGAGGTGTGTTTGTTTAAATTGTGCCCACTGCCTTGTGGCACGAATCCTGAGTCCTGAACGAGAAGAACGAGGAGGTTGCTAAAATCCAACATGGTGTTTTTTTCCCCAGTTACTTCCAGAAGATTCCCCCAGAGGCTCCCCAGCTGGAGCTGAAGGCAAACTATGGTCTGGTTGAGCCAATTGCTTTTGAGTTCCCTGCTTTGCATGCACACTGGACCTCAGAAGCCCTTTCTGCGTTTGATCTCACCAAAAGGCCAAAGGAGGACAGTGTAAGCAATTCTTGCTGCTTTTTCCAACTTGAGTTACCTTTTGCATCAGCATCACCTTGCTTTCTTGCTTTGTGGAGGAAGAATGGTGTTGATAGAGATTAGTGCTGTGAAAGCGTTGGATTTCGGTGTCTTGGATATCTTTGCCTTGTTCCAAGGGCTCCCTGCACGAAATGTTACTCTCTTGAAAAGCTTTCAAAATATGCCTTGGTTGAAACCACTATTGAATAATATGCAGCTGCACTTTTTTAGTACCTGAAGAACTGGCCTAAATTTAGAGTGCCTTCTGCATTCTTGTGTACCAAATTCAAAAAAACAAAAACCTGAGTAATCTAGCCCTGTTTTGGCATTTGTGTTGCTCTTGTGAAAAGAGCAGGGGAAAGGTTGGGGCTCTATCAAGTCCTGTTGTCTGTTTACAGCCCTCCACAAGTTGGAGAACGAAGATCCACAAGAAGTGGAGGCTCCCCACTTCAAACCTTTACCCTCAAATTTATAGACTGAAGCTGACTCACTAGAGGCAACAGACGTTGATAGTACACCCTGTGGCTGTTTTCATGTGGTGAATATAAATGCACAAATGGGGCTTATTTGTCTCTTGATTCTGAAAGCCACAGTGCTTAAATCTGTATTTAAAAGAAAAACAGAAAACATTTGCGCTCCAGTAACACCACTTTTTTTCTTTTTATTTGTAGGCTAAACCAAAACCAGAGGAGGAAGTGAAACCTGTGAAAGAACCAGATATAAAACCTCAAAAAGACACTGGGTGCCAGATCTCTTAAATGCTTTGAAATAGCCCTTGTGAGCTGCATTTTGTGAACTCTGGGTTTTTTATCATCTACCTTGTTTTCTGGACTTTCTCATCCTACAAAGGAATTCACTGCTTTTCGAGTTTTTATAGATACTTTTCTTTTAAGCTCTCTTTCAGAAGAATTAAGTGATTAAAATTGGAATTGTCATAAATGTACCCTTCTCAGCATAGAAAGTGAGTGTTTAGATGAATTTGCACTGGAAGGTGGAATAAATGATAGTGAATACAAGAGATGAAACAGAAGCAGGTGAGTCTTGGGAGAGGCAGTATTTTGCGAAGGAGGAAGACTGAACAGGAGGAAATTTTGTAGAAGCTTTAAGGTGGCATGTAAAAGAGCTGACTGAAAATACAAAAGTCGAGGAACATTTTTAAAAGGTAGGACAAATTCATAGTACTGAATTTTAAGAGCAAGGATGTTAAGTTGAGGCAATGGAGACTTCTAGGGGAATCAAAGTAATAATCTATTTAAAGAAATGGTATGGAAATATAGTGCCTCACCTTGCTAAGGGAACAGAACGTTTTAGCTCATGTAATTTTTACCCTGGAAGGAATACAACTGATGCCGTGTTGACACTTCAATTACAGCAAGTGAAATACACGTAAAATATGCTTTTGAAATGTATTTTACCTTGAAGTCCTTTGACGGAAACAAAATGTCTTATTTTGGTCACGCTTGGGGAAGAGAGATTATAGGAACATATGTTAAGCAAGATTTAGCCTTTGCACCTTTGAACGCAGAGCTGCCATGGATAAATATCAAGCTGCTCTGTTGTGTTTAAAAAAATCTACCCACTCCAGAGTCTAGTAAATAACACATTATGGGGAAGGCCTGAAGATAATGGCAGATCTGTGTAGTAAATATGAAGAGGATTCATGTTAAGTATTCGATATTTGTGCCAACTGCTGTTATCAGAAATGGGGTAAAATCAATTTAAAAGGTTATTGTAAGTGTAGAGAAAGGATGAAGGAGAAACAAAATTGTGGAGTTATGGGAGCTGCAATGAGATAAGACTAATAGAATGGAAAAGCAGAATCAAGATGTGTCATGGAGGATGGGGATGATGTTTGTGGAATAGAGTGGCTGTACTGATTCCGTTCAGAGACCTGGGCTGCATCTAGACACATCAAAAAAGTGTTTCAGTTAAATGAGTTGTAAATTTAAACAGGGAAAACAGGTAGAGAAAAACGAGACTCCACGTCGCCATCTCGCATATACAACGCATATAAATCGCCTTTTCGTTACCAATCTGACTGAGGCCCTGGTTGTGGATAACCAGCAGATTTCAAAGATCTAGAATTGTGACCTGGAGACAAAAATGTTGACTCTTGAGAGCCAAGACAAAAGAATGTTGCTGTATGTGAGCTACTTGGATTACGCTATGGGAAACTAGTAGAATCTGGTTTGCAGAACATTGCTTTGAAAGAAAAATGTCCTGTAAAAACAACTACCATTAACACATGATTGGGAAAATTGCTGCTCCATCCTGCAATTGAATTTGTATGTATTTGTATAAACAGAGTCCTCCGTAGATTACTCTGGCTCGCTACCTGTATTTGGAGAAAGTAAGGTTATTTAATGCGGTGTGGTATCAGCTTGGCTGGCCTCACCAAAGCCTAACAACACCTTTAAGATGTGACATGCTACTGTGCTCATGCCCTCCTTGTGGGCTTCCCATATTCACTTGGTAAGGATGGAACACTAGACTGAATGGACTTTTTTCTGGACCCATCAGGGCTCCTTTTATTATTTGTGCCAGCTATGCCAGTACAAGTGCAGACCCTTCATTTCCATCAAAATTTAAAACCATCCAGTGGTTTAGGAGGTCTTCCTGCTGCCTTACACCACACTGGATGAAAGAATAGTGTTCTGATGTATGGAAACATATATGAATATGCTCCATGCACTGAGAAGCTCATGGCATTTGTAAAAGACCGGGAGCATGTCCAGCCAGGGATTAATAGGGATCAGATAAGCCTGAACGGCTTAACAAATCTTTGGAATGTATTGTGCTAAGGAACTGTAGATTGTGTTCTTATTAGGGGTTCTGGTCAGTAACCTTAAATTAACCAGTTTGTAAAATGTAGTTAATGAACAGTTAGGAGTTGGCAAACAACCTGCCCCCAGGCTTAGCATAGAAAATAAGTTTCATAGCTCAGTCCTGGTTGTATGTATTCAGAGGTAAACAGTCAGTTATTTCAGTGGAGCTTAACTCACATATAAGTGCTGCCTTTGCGTTCTTTCACTTACCATCCATACTTCTCATTCTCTTATTTATTCCATAACCTTCTTTTCCTCTCTGTTGCATCAGGTGGGTCCTCCCTGTCCCCTGACCACATGCCTGCAGGTTCAGCCACCTGTAGTTTCTCAACCAGCAGTGTAAGAAGTTTTGGCTGCATGTTCTTATTCTTGTTCAGCCCCTTATCTTTGGTTGCTCTGAAGCTGCCACTAACTACTGCACAAAGCGCTTTGTGTGCTCAGGGTTGTGATTCCCAGCCCAGTACTCCAGCTTGTAGTGGATGCCCTTGTATGTTACATACATTAGTATGTACACCATTTTTTCATCTCTTGGGTTTTTCTTCCAACTCTGCTTCTTTCCTGCTGCCCTCGCTCCGTTTCTGACTGCACATTCCCGACTGGTAAGATCTTCCTGAAGCTATTGGAGGAATAGGTGTGACATGACGGGTTAAAAGTCTTCAGTACACAAGCCAGTTTTAAATTAAATAGAAATGTGTGATTCCAGTGGGCTTATCGGCGCTTCCCTTTCTTTTGCTCTTTCCAGGCACAGCCCACACTTTAAGGCTCTGTGTCTGAGCATCCTTTCTTGTGGCTCCAGGGTTTCCCCTGTGAAAATCTGTTCTTTAAAGCTCAGTCAGAGCAAACAGCAATCCACAGAAAATCTGAACTGATGTTTTGGTGGGGCAAAAAGCTCCCAACAGCCAATGCTTAGACATGGGGCTTTTAAGTGTATTCCTGTGCCTGGAAAGAGCAGGACAAAATGTAAGGTTGGCTAAACCCTCTGACTTGTTGGTGCCTTTCTGGTGGTGAAAAGGCACTGCTTCAAATCTGTGGAAATGTTAGCTGGCGCTGCAAGATGCTTTGAAGAATATACTGATTTTTGTACCGGTCACTAATGAGGCAGCATGTTAGTGAGCGTATTTGCAGATTTGGGATTCCAAAATTATCCTTGGCAGTAAAAAAACATTCCGTTTATTTTTAGAACAGCTGTGTTTATGTATTTAAGGTTTCCTAGTGTACATGTTTGCACACTCGCATACAAAAACACATGCTGAAAGTTCCTGATTGCTTTTTTGGAGTTGGGAAAACTTTACTCTTTACATCTTGCCATTACTGGAATGCTGGTTGAGATCTGTATCAAGAGGGAATTAACAGATCTTCCTGGTCCCTTTCCCAAGCTTGGGTGGCCTTTGACTGCATATCAAGAATGTGGTATGAATGGAAATGAATCAACATGCTCTTGGATTTCTGTTTGCCTTTTACCATAATTTTGACTCGGATGTCATGTAGTATATATAATTATGTATATAATTAATGAAAACAAGGCATGATCTTTTTACACTCCAGTGTATATAGATTTCTCTTTTGTAATTGTGACATTTTTCTCATGAAGGATATAAGCTACTCAGTATCAGTATGCATTCCCTACATTTAATACTTCTGATTTGCTTCTTTGGTTTGCTCCCCTGCTTGCCATAACATTCTTAAGAGAAGCTGGTTGGGACTTTATGGACGAATGAATTACTTAACATGCAAGCTGAACATTTTCATATTATTTTCTGAATGTTGGGCTGCTTTTCCTTATGCACTCATAATTAAAATGTATCTGATGGGAAATGTAGCAATTGATTTTAAAACACTGCTCTGTAAAGCACCATGTATGTTGATGGAGCTGTAGGAATAATAAAATGCCTAGCATGTTCACAGTTTGTAGGCTGCGAGTGTTAATTCTTCAGCAGATCCCTAATGTCGCAGTGGGACCACGTAACCCCTCTGAATACCTTTTTGCTTAGCTGCTCTGATGTCGCTGGTGCACTGGAAAGGCTCCCCAGCCTCAATTAAATTTTGGTGGGAGCTGCTGCCTGGTATGACAATCGGGACCCACTATAGCTGAAGGAGTGTCTCCACCCCCATCATTCAGGTCCTGCTCCAAGGGCCTTCTGGCAGTTCCCTCACTGAGAAGCTAAGTTACAAGGAACCAGGCAGAGGGCCTTCTCAGTAGTGGCACCCACCCTGCAGATGACAAACAGATAAAAAACTATACAACCTTCTGAAGGGAGCCCTGTAGGGAGAAGCTTTTAATGTTTGATATTTTGTTTTGTCCCTTTATATTTTCTTGGAAGCCACCAGAGTGTTTGGGGCGACCTGGTCAGATGGGCAGGGTATAAGTAATAAATTATTATTATTATGGCAGGAAATACAGCCTGGATAATTGATTTTCCTTACTGTTCTTACATTTCCATCCCACCCTTCCTTCAAGGTGGTGTACGTAGCTCTCCCCTCCCCATTTTATCCTTGCAACGTCCCTGGGAGGTAGAAAAGGCTGAGAGTCAGTAAGTGGCCCAAGGTGACCCAGGTGAGTGGGAATTATACCCCGGTCTTCCATGTCCTAGTCCAACATTATCCACTATGCTATGTAACTTCTTTTCCTGTACCAGATTTTGAATGTGACACTATTTTCTTGTAAATCACTTTTAGATATGCTCTGGGCGTTAAAGTGGACTATACAAATTATATATACTTTTACATGAACTGAGAGTAATGCAAGGTTCAAGAGACTTTACAGAACTTGGGATACTAGTGTTAAAACCATTTTTATTAAACCAGATATATAAATTTGGCAGCATGATATGGCCTTTAATAAAAAAGAACTCCATAAGCTGCAGTTTCAGCAAACAATATGCTATGATAAACGGTATGCCTGAAATCTCCTCTGACTGTTTTCTGTTTTATTTTAGCTCACAGGAAATAGCTAGCTTTGTTAGAGACGCGCCACCCTAAAAGCTTAATTTCCCCTTTGGATATCTCAGACAAATCAGTAGGATTATTGGTTTTCAATGAAGAAACACTAAAGCAGCATGTGTTACACCCAAGTTTTCATTCAGCGTGCAGTGCTAAAGCTCTAAAGATTAGTATGTATCATAGCTAAGCATCTTTGTCTAAGCATGTGAGAACCTGCACTGAGGCCAAAGGTACTTGATTCCTTTAATTCAAAAAATCAACTTGTGTCCCGATGAGTCCTGTGATACAGCCTTACACACAGCTGGATATTAATATATTGCAAAGACAACTCTGCACTTAAGAATTGTGATGCTGCTTATAATTTTGTGAATTATCACATGCTACTTATACTGGTCAAGATACTATAAGTAGAAGATTGACTACTGTAACCTACCTGATTACTCAAACTAGGCCAGATTACAAACCAATGTTGAATTATTCCTGCATGGTCGCCTGTTACCTGATTGGTTCACAGTCTCTGTTAGCCTCTGCTTATCTCAAGGCTTAACCCCAGGCAGGGGAAACAACAG
The DNA here is from genome assembly GCF_965112155.1 of Podarcis liolepis. Classification (NCBI taxonomy): domain Eukaryota; kingdom Metazoa; phylum Chordata; class Lepidosauria; order Squamata; family Lacertidae; genus Podarcis; species Podarcis liolepis. Next base: position 93,842,599 of record NC_139557.1, on the reverse strand, counting down.
GCTTTTTTACGGCAAGCTGTTGTGGGGTTGTGTGTATGTGAATTCTTCCATATCCTTCTGGTGCTCGCTCTTTTTGGCACCTAAAAGTTTTTATGTCAAGTCTCCTTGTGAAATAAGCAACTAGCTTTCATGCAAAGGCTCTTCTGTCATTCATCCTTTGGAAACGCTTGATGACATCCCAGGAGCCCAGCGCCTACCAAAAAGTACTGGCTTTTAAAAAGCAGGAGGCAAATTCATGGATGATAAGGTTATCGATGGCTACTACTAACCCTGATGTCTATGTTCAATCTCAACTATCAGAGGCAGCAAGGCTTCTGAATACCAGTTGCTGGAAGCCACAGGAGAGGGGACTGTTTTTGTGCTTGGGTCCTGCTTGTGAGAATAGGATGGCGGACTAGAGAGGCCACTGGCCTGATCCAGCAGGCTTTTCTTGTGCTATTAAACTAAGGTGCTTCCCTGCAGAGTGGTACCTCGGGTTACAGACGCTTCAGGTTACAGACTCCGCTAACCCATAAATAGTGCCTCGTGTTAAGAACTTTACCTCAGGATGAGAACAGAAGTAGTGCAACAGTGGCACAGCGACAGCGGAAGGCCCCATTAGCTAAAGTGGTACCTCAGGTTAAGAACAGTTTCAGGTTAAGAACGGACCTCCAGAATGAATTAAGTTCTTTACCCGAGGCACCACTGTATATTATAGTGTCTTAAGACTACAAGCTTGAGCTGGGACATCTCCCAGGTTAAATTTGTCTCGCCTATGAACTCCCTACATGACTTAGGCAAGCCAGTATCTTTCAGTAGGGTGGTCAGAGGCAAAGCAATCATGTGGAAACTGGAATATCAGCAGCAGCAACAACAACTTGTCCTGCCCACACACCCCATAATGTGCCTTCACAGTTTCCCACGCGTTACAAGTCTTATTTGCAGCTGGCTGCCCCATCTCTTAACCCCTGCCCCTTTGCGATATGCAAAGAATTGCCTACCTCTGCTTTTCTCAGCCTTGCCCCCAACCAGATGTTGATGGACTACAACTCCCATCATTCATGACTACTGGCCCTGTTCTCTAGGGATGATGGGAGTTGTAGTCCAACAGCATTTGGGGACCCAAAATTGAGAAATTATAGGACTCTTGTTAGGACTACTTACAGTGACTGACTATGAACAATTTTGAATACCTTGGTACACTATAAATTAAAACCTATTACCAGACTGAATCAGAGTGGGACAGAATCATTCAAGCTCTGGAGCTGTTAAACTCAAAATAAATATCCCCTTACCAAGTCTGATTATGCCTTATTCTTTGCTATGCATACGACAAAAGCTTCTGATTAAAAAATGAGATAATGTCTTGTTCAATTCGGTTCTGTCGGGAATCCGCAGCATAGCTAGAAGACCTGCGATTGCGACGTGTAACTTTTTAACACGTGGCACTTTCACAAAACAAGCAGTAGGTGGCGCAGCATCCCAGGTCACAAGCGGCTTCTCTCCATTCGACAAAGGTGTGGCGTTGAATCTGGCTGGTTAGTTGCTGGGAAAGAGCAAATACCACTGTGACTTTTAACCTTGTTAAACATTTTGAGGGAGGGAGGGCATCAAAAAGGAGGTGCTGAAAATGGATCCCTAAAACTAGATTTGGAACAAAGAAATTGCAGATTTGGCAGCCTCCTAAACTATCATTTTTGCAGGTACTTGTTCCGCTTGGCTCGCCACCTCTCTGTTGCGATCATTTAGATTTGCATGACAGAAAAAGGAAGAAAAAAGCCCAGCCCACAATTCAAATACAGCCAGCCCTTTTATGAGCGCAACTGAAGCAGTTCTGCTTTTCCTGGCTGGTGTCTTCAGTTATGAGCTGCTAATGTTCCCAAAAGAGGAGGCGGCCCAGTTATGTTTTCTTGTTTTCCTCCCAACTTCTTCAGCGTTTTAGTCAGATTCTCATTTCTGTGATGGAAGGGAGCCAAGGGATTCTGAAGGTGAGTGACTATTGTGGGTTTTTAATAGATCTTTAGCAATAGCTGCCTATTATAATTCCTCACACACGGCAGCAGAGAAAATCCTTTGAACCTGCTTTTAACTCCCCTGTTGTTTGTTACAGTAGCTGGGAGATAATGGAGCGGTAAACAAAATTTTCTGCTCCAGAGCTAGATGTGTTTTTAGCACGATCCCCCGATGCATTGTAAAATATGTGTGCAAAATATTTTAAGTGCACAATGTGATTTTATGGACTGTGCTGAACCCCTGAGCTCTTCATAATCAAAACATATAGACTCTCATATTTTATACTTTATCGGCTTGAGAAGACAAACACTTACCCTCTAGCTAAGCACAAATTTAAAACAACTCAGGCACTTCATGGGGGTGTGTTTGTATGTCCTGAACTTCTTCCCTGTTATCCTAGAATAGGGGTAGCCAATATGGTGTCGTCCTCTAGATATTGTTGGACTCCAACTCCCATCATCTTCAGCCAGTATAGCTGGTAGTCAGGGATGATGGCAGTTGTAGTTCAACATCTGGAGGACTTGTGCCCTAGAATCAAGCCTTCTCTTGTCTTCATAGCTCTGCTTGGTTTTTAGTTTCTTGGTCACTCTAAAAGTGTGGCCAAAAGTTACAAAGAGTGCAATGGAATGTTAAGTAGCTTCCATATCTGTATATGATATATACATAGAGGATATGTGCAGCGCACAACCTTATTACCAACTCACCGTGAGTGAGATAAAAATAATGATGCATATGGATGTTCTCACAGTTTTCCTAAAATTGTCTCAGCTGATCACCATCTTTCTGATGAGCAGAATGAAGAAAATGGTGGCAGACAGCCAGGAGATGAAGGTTCAAAGGGGGGAAAACCTCCAAGGAGGATTATTCATTTTACAAGTGGTGAAACGATGGAAGAATACAGTACAGAGGAAGAAGATATGGAGGAAAGCGACCACAATCCACTTCCTGACACTGTGAGAATGTTTTTAAAAACCTCAAATTTGTATATAGCCTTACATTTTAAAAAATATACTTCCAGGGCAGCTAATAACACAAAACAAAAAGCAATTAAAGTAAATGTATCTAATTTCCCACTGCATGCACACTATACCTTTAAAGCACAATCCACACACCCCCACAAATAATTCTGGGCATTAGTTTGTTCAAGGTGGCAGAATTGTAACGACAGCGCCCATAATTCTTGACAAAAATAATGTGCTTTGAATGTGCTTGGAAAGTAATATAGGTGCACAGCATATGACATCAGGTAATTTAAAATCTCAGTAGAGCCGATAATGACCATCACTTGGTACCAGTCTTAATGTGCTGGAAGGCCTAAGCATTAATATATATACTTGGCAATGACTGGGATCTAAGCAATCTTTGCTAAAGAGGGCATTTGAATATGCTGGGTGCCACGACAAAAAAGGCCCTTTTCTCCACCTGCCAAATTTCAGAAGGATGGGTTTTGAGGCCTTCTGACAATTTTGTTTGCGTACGCTCTTGTGGGATAACTCTCCTTAGCAGGGGTGTGAACCCCTTTTCAGGGCCACAGTCCCTCAAGGGCACCCTTCCAGGGACCGTGTAAAAGTGGCAGATGTGGCCAGAGGCCAAGAGTAAGTGAAGCAACATTGACTTTTATTTTTCTACCACATATAACATTCCAGCCATGTAAAGGTCTTTCAATACCCTCATACCTTACCTTTCCCGTCCCGACCTGACCACAGTGATGCATGCGACAGTCACCTCCAGGCTTGACTACTGTAATTCGTTCTACGTGGGGCTGCCCTTGAAGCTGTCCCAGAAACTCCAGCAGGTGCAGAATGCTGCAGTGAGGCCCCTCATGGGGTTTCTGCCATGGGAGCATATTCACCCAGTGCTTTTCCAGCTGCACTGGCTCCCGGTAGAGTACAGGGTCAGATTTAAGGTGCTGGTTTTGACCTTTAAAGCCCTCGTACCTACGGGACTGCCTCTCCCGGTATGCCTCACAGAGAGCCTCAAAATCCATAAATAGCAACACCCTAGTGGTCCTGGGCCCTAAGGAAGTTAGATTGGCTTCAACCAGAGCCAGGGCCTTTTCAACACTGGCTCCGGCCTGGTGGAACGCTCTGCCTCATGAGACCAGGGCCCTGCAGGATCTGATTTCTTTCCACAGGGCCTGTAAGACAGAGTTGTTCCGCCTGGCCTTTGGCTTGGAGCCAATTTGATTCCCTCTCCCTCTTTCTTTTTTCTTTTCCTTTCTCCTCCTGTGATGAGGCTGCATTTTAATATTTTAATGTTTCAATATTTTAATGTTGTATTTTAATCTTGCTTTTAAGTTGTATTCATTCAACTTGTTTTTATTATTTGCCTCTTAGCCGCCCTGAGCCCAGCCTTGGCCAGGGAGGGTGGGGTAATAATAATAATAATAATAATAATAATAATAATAATAATAATAATATACATCTCTCCATCCAGGCAAGCAGAAGCACCCAGAGTGGGTGGCACATGGCTGGGAAGAGGTGTGGCCTGAGGAGCGTTCAAAGGACCAGAGAACAAGGCCTGGAGGGCCTCAGTTTAGCCTCCACACACACACACACACAGAGAGAGAGAGAGAGAGAGAGAGATTGTCTTGAGTTTTCCCACTTCTGCCTTAGAATGGCAAGTCGTCTGCATTTGGTTTGGATTATAGGAGTTTGTAATGAGGGGGAGGAACAAGGACAAGATTATTTAATTCTAGTCATGGAGAATCACCTAAACAGCAAACGTCCAAGCGTTCCTCTCCCCATCTCAACTCCTGCCGAATCTGCATCTTTATTTCTTGAGTGAGAGGTGTTTTCTACAAGAAATTACAAATATCGGAGGAGACATATAATTGGATGTGAAGGCCCTACCCTACCAAATTTTAAACACCCTTGATAATAGAAAGGTCTCTATAGTTTCACTTGTAAGGGCAAGAAAGAGGTTTTTGAGTTGTAAGGAACACATTTTGTCTTCTGGGTTCAAAAGAGACATGCACAGCCCCGATCTCAAATATATAATCCTGCTGTTAATGGAGTGGCAAATGAATTTCTGTACTGTCATTGGTAAAATGTTGCTTTTGTTTCATAGGTTGGCCTCTCCTGGGCTAGTTACCTGCGATTTTGGGTCCTTCGAATAGCAGCGACAACTTTTTTTAGTAAGCATTTTTCTTTTCAATATGGTTGTCAAATTGATGGCATGAGAACAGTCACCACATCAATTCACAATTGCTTTTTAAAAAATGCCCATGTTGGGTCTGTGGACATTGGTGAAGTCTTCTGCTCCTGGGTGAGAAGGTCTGTCTGTCTTCATCTTCATCCAGCAAACCAGGAAAAGGCCTATCTTACTGTAGCCACCCCCAGCGTAGGGCCCAACAGATGTTATTGGACTACAGCTCCCATCATCCCTGACCAGTAACCATGCTGGCTGGGGTTGATGGGAGTTGTAGCCCAACATCTGGAGAGACACCAGGTTGAAGGCCATTTTAATGGAAGTTAAAATGTGGTGCATATGATGTGGGAGGATTAATGTGCATCCATAGTCCACATAAACCAAGTTGCACTATGGCCCATCTTTTGGTCTCCATATATTCTGCTCACAAGCTAGAGATCCAACAAGAGCTCAACTCAGGTGGGATGTGGCTTGTTGTATCTGTTGGGATCCACTGGTGATTCCGACTTCCCTTCCATCCATTTTCTATTCTCTCTCTTTAAGATGAAGGTCCCAATTGCTGTTTTTCTTCAATATCCTTACAGCTTGCGAATTCCTTGGTGGGAAGTTCGCCGCGCTGTTTGGACTCAATGAATCCAAATATCAATATGCAATAGATGAATACTACAGGACACAGAACAAGGTAAGTGTAGTCTAGCTCCAAGTGGAGAAAAAGCAACAGGAATTAAGATCATTGGGATTGTTTGTGTTTGGTTAATTAGGGTTGCTTTATTATGGCTCAAGCCCACAGCACCGATCCTATTGAATTTATCTCCAGGGAACGACTTCCTTTTCTCTGGCAACTCTTCAGAGAATTCAGAGCAAATCTGTTTGTTTACCGCTTGCCCGGTTATCTGGCTGTTTCATTGGAAGGCTAAGAAGCTGCTCAGGAATAAGCCCTCCTGTTTTCTTGTGAGTCTGCTGAGCCACAATAAGGATGAGGCTGGAATGCAATCAGCTTTGGATGTGGGGATCTCAGAAGAGCAAAGAGAAATGGCCCTGGCTGTGAAGTTTGGCAGGAAATAACAAAGGAGGGTCCTTTTGAAATTGGGTTACATGGGAATATTAAAGGCATGTTAGCACTTACTTCCCAAAACAAACATCTTCCTTTTCCTGCTGGTCCCTTTTAAGTGTTTCTGCAAGCAAGTCTCCAAAACAGCTGATAAGAATTACTTGTAGCAGGTGGGACTCCACAAGACTTCATCTTTTCTTAGAAAACTTGCAGTCCCTTTTCCCCCCACACCTAGTTTAGTGTTGGATGAGGGGTGGGATGGGAGAGCATTTCTTAAGATAGCACTCTTTCACACCTCCAGCCTGAATTTATGCAATTTTGAGTGATATGGAAGACTTCTCTTTCCCCTGCCCCCGCAAGGGTCAGCCACAGCACAGCTGGAAACTGCTTATAGACTTTGCATCATAGGCCAATCTTTCTCAAAACAGCAGGCGAACGAGGTACAGATTTACCATTTCACCTGCTGTTTTGTGAGAAGTCGGCCTGTGATGCAGAAACCTAAAAGTGGTTTCCAACTGTGCTGAGGCTGACCGTGGAAGCAACACTTGTTTTTCTTCAAAATGTCTGAGGTCTGCCTTTACAACTGATGATATACCTAAATTCTAATGTTGTTGGATCCAGAGAAACACCAGCAAAGGAGATGGGAGGAAAGGTGACTTTTTCACTCTCTCCTTCTCCTCCTTGGTGTCTTCCTGAGGGCTCCCAAAAGCTTTTCCTTTGGCTGAATAGGGCCGGCTGTAGCTTAGGAATATGGGGAGGCTGTCCTGTTCTGCGTTTATCACAATCAGTGCTGTTTCCATTCTGCTACGTTTCAGCTTCCACTAATACTTATGCTACTTATTTCACAAAATGTATGTACCACTTGATTATTAAAAAATAATAATGGTAAAGGCTATTAATGGCTATTAGCCACGATGGCCGTGCTTTGCCTCCACGGTCATAGAATCATAGAGCTGGAAGAGACCCTGGGGGTCATCTAGTCCAACCCCCTGTGATGCACAAATCTCAACTAAAGCATCCATGACAGATGGCCATCCAACCTCTGCTTTGAAATCTCCAATGAAGGAGGGTCCATCATCTTCAGAGTCTTTTCCACTGTTGAATACTGGTTGACTGACTGAACCCAAAGAGTGGTCAGTAAAGGTTCCTCATCTTCCTGGAAAAAAATGACAAGTGGGGGGCTGCAGGGTTCTGTCCTGGTCCTGTGGTTGTTCAACATCTTTATAAATGACCTGGATGAAGGAATTGAGGGGATACTCTTCAAATTTGCAGGCGACACCAAACTGGGAGGGGTAGCTAAAGCTAAGGACAGATTGGAGAACTGGGTGCAAGCTAACAAAATGAATTTCAGTAGGGACAAATGTAAGGTTATACATTTGGGCAGGAAGTACAAGCTGCACCAATATAAGATGGGGACACTTGGCTTGTCAGCTGGAAACCGCAGGACAGGAGAATGTGAGATTCCTGTGGACATCCTGGACCACTGTCCTGATCCAGTAGGCTCTTATGTAAAATAAGAAAACATTTGTCTAGCTGTTGTCACATGCCTCCCTTAAGACATCCAAATAGTTTTGGTTTTGTGCCCTGAATTTGCTATTGTCTGGGGGTTCGTTTCAGGAAAGTGAAAGTGATGAAGATGGAGAAGAGATGCAGGAGATGGAGGGGACTGTTGCATCAAATGAAAAAGAACACCTGGAGAGGCAGAGCTTTGGATATGGGTCCATTGATTCTAAAGAGACACCTGCATATTCTCTGGAAAACACTGTTGCAGTGGTCAGTGAACTCGAAGAAGGTAGCCTCCCCAGTCCAAAATGAACTTTAGCCGCTGTCAAGTTTGTAAATAAGCACCTGATGCACATCTAAATATGGAATGATTTGAATAAAAAAACCACACAGCTTTGCCTTGTTACTGGAACTTCATGCTGAACGGACCCATTCATGCCCAGAATATAAACTCGTCAATTTTAATTGGGGGTAGTCTCATCATATTTCACCACAAGGTGGCACTGCATGACAACCTCTAATTTTGAGTTTGACTTTTCAAGTTGTCCCAAGACAACAGACTTCCAGTAAAAAGAGACATGGCTGTTTTTGTTTTCACAACAAATTCATTCAGCTTGAAAATGGTTCCTGTTCATTTGGTGGTTGTAATCTGGGTTTGAATTGGCACTTTCAGGGAGTAATTATTTGGCTTATTGACACAAAGTGTTTGTTTTATTCAAGGAAGAATCTACTATATATTTTGGAAAGTGGCTTGTGTTTGTCTGGCTGTCCTCTATGGGATGCCCCATGAGATATCATTGCCAAATGTGACTCAAGGGTTCATTAAATATTAAATATGAAAAACTTCCCTAAACAGGGCTGCCTTCAGATGTCTTTTAAAAATAGGATAGCTGCTTATTTCCTTGACATCTGATGGAAGGGCGTTCCACAGGGCGGGTGCCACTACCGAGAAGGCCCTCTGTCTGGTTCCCTGTAACCTCACTTCTCGCAATGAGGGAACCGCCAGAAGGCCATCAGCGCTGGATCTCAGTGTCCAGTCTGAACGATGAGGGTAGAGATGCTTTTTCAGGTATACAGGACTGAGGCCATTTAGGGCTTTAAAGGTCAGCACCAACACTTTGAATTGTGCTCGGACTGGTATTAATATGGTTCTCGCGGCCACTCCCAGTCACCACTCTAGCTGCCGCATTCTGGATTAGTTGCAGTTTCCGGGTCACCTTCAAAGGTAGCTCATGTAGAGCGCATTGCAGTAGTCCAAGCGGGAGATAAATAGAGCATGCACCACTCTGGCAAGACAGTCCACAGGCAGGTAGGGTCTCAGCCTGTGTACCAGATGGAGCTGGTAGACAGCTGCCCTGGACACAGAATTAACCTGTGCCTCCATGGACAGCCATGAGTCCAAAATGACTCCCAGGCTGCGCACCTGGTCCTTCAGGGGCAGTTGCCCCATTTGGGACCAGGGAGTCCCCCACACCGGCCTGCCCCCTGTCCCCCAGAAACAGTACTTCTGTCTTGTCAGAATTCAACCTCAATCTGTTAGCTGCCATCCATCCTCCAACTGCCTCCAGGGCTTCACTGCCTTCACTGGTTCTGATTTAAAAGAGAGGTAGAGATGGGTGTCTCCATACTGCTGAATACTCAGCCCAAACTCCCTGATGATCTCTTCCAGCGGCTTCATATAGATGTTAAAAAGCATGGGGGTGAGGACGGAACCCTGAGGCACCCCACAAGTGAGAGCCCAGGGGTCTGAACACTCATCCCCCCCCACCACTTTCTGGACATGGCCCAGGAGAAAGGAGCGGAACCACAGTGTGCAGCTATGAAACTTGTACACCCTGTTTTACCAAATATTGTGGCACAGCATGCAAAGTACAATGATGGCTTTTCAAAGCACCTCCGGGTCTCCCCAAAATGACCAGACATCCAAAAAAAATGAAAAAATACACCTATTCTTGAACTGTAGTCATATCATTTTCTATGGGAATAGGTGGCAAAGAGAGAAGTGGGGAGGCTCTAGAACAGTGGTGGGACAACTCTTAGCCCTCCAGATGTGGACTCCAGCTTTCATCTGCCCCAGCCAGTGTAACCAGTAGGAATGCTGGGTTGTAGTCCAACAACATCTAGAGGACCATAGATATTCCACCATTGCTATAGTTGGTTTCCAGGCCAAGTGATTTATCAACTGGACAAAATGAGACACCAGTGCCTTCTTCCATCTCCAATCAAAGATGAGGTCATCATGCTAAACCAGTCAAACAGAATCGGATAGCATATTTAAAGTTACACTTATATGAAATTGATCTCACTGTATGACTCTTGCTTGCATCATTCAATGTATATCGTACATTCTACACAATTTCCTGGTTGTCTCAGGAGATTATTTGGAGATTACTCGATCAACCAGAATTAGTACGATTCTCTTAAGGTCACTTTCAGATATATTTGACACTAGGATGAAAAAGGTGTTGCTGTTTCTTTAAAAGTTACACACTGGGCCTCAAATCTTCCCAGAATCTCCATCTGGAGATACAATACTAAAGGAGCAGACTTCACAAATGCTCAGGGGCAATAAGTTCGAATGTATCCTACAGAGATGAACACCAGTTTATTGCCCAAGTTCCCACTATAAAGGTGAGAAGAAGCATCAGTTGCCAGAGCCTTTTTTATTCAGCTAAGTATGTGTGACCATTGAACATAGCTGAATATTATCACAGGGAAAACATCTGCTATTTTAGATGGAATAAAGGTCTCCAATTAGGCTGCTGCCTTTTCTTCATGCTGGAGACTCTGTGGCTTTAAAATCTGCCTACTAATTTAAATTCAACAGGTGCAGCTTTCTCCTATTACAGCGTTATGAAAGCAGGGGTAGCTAATCTGTGCCCCACCCCCAGATGTTGGATTCTAATTTGCCCAAGGCAGCAAGGGCTATGGTCAGGGGTGATGGGAATTGTATTTCCAATTGCATTTGGAAGCTCACGTGTTAGCCCCCTCCCCACCAAACCCCTAGGAACCTTGCCAGAAAAGAAGATGTCAGCTCTAGTGTAAGGCACAGCTGTCTGCAAAGAAAATGTTTTTGGGACTCAAAGGTTATAGGAGATTGGAGCCTCCCTGAGCATAAAACCCCATAGATAAGAATATATTTATGTAAGTATGTGAATCTGGCAACTGACAGGTTATCCAGTTCCTGAGGGGATTATGTTTGTTATGCAGAGCAAGAGAGTGAATTTTTAACAGTGTTAAGGCTTGAGTCAGAAATATTCTTATCCCTTTCAACTCTTTCCCCTTCTCTGAGAAGACGTGAGAGTACAGAAACAACCTGGTGTCCATGGGAAGGATTATCTGTACCATGACAAGAGCTTTATGTCAGGGCCACCGTTTCAGATTTTCATAGCCAGCAAGGTCTATATAATAATAATAATTTATTATTTATACCCTGCCCATCTGGCTGCGTTTCCTCAGCCACTCTAAGCCCCACTCTTGAATACTTCACTTAAATGGTGAAAAAGCAGTCTAGCTGTGATTATTTCCTGCTTTGTTTATACTTCAGTTTTACAGTCCTCAGCTATTAGTCATAATCGCTTCGTGGGCAAATCTCATCTCTGGATACCCAGAGATATTCACAGCAAAGCATGAAAATAATGTAAGTATATCAACAGTACATTGTTATTAATGGCACCTTCCTATTTTTTTAAAAAAATCCATTCAAAAGTTTCATAATTTAAAAGTTACACAATTGAAAACACTTCAGTATCTCCCCCCCCCCCCATAATTCATTGCTAAAGGGAACAAAGTCAGACGTCCTGTGCCTTAGGAGGTGGTAGCAATTATATGCCAAATTGCTCCCCAGGTCTGACTGCCTGTGGTTGAAAGCAGCATGCTTTTCTTCAAGGACCTGCAGGTGCCCCAACTATATTCTTTCCTTGAGCATTTCACCTTTCCAGCATTTATGTAATGGATGAAAATTAGGGCTTAAATCCTTAATTAAATTAACCAGTAAGGCTAATCAATGAAAAAAAACCACCTTTTGTTAATGTGACCCCAATAAACTGGGAAGCAGACATTAAGAAACAACAAGCGCTTATATAAACTGCAGAGCACTACATTAAACAAAAGCATTATTCCTTCACACAGAGAGACATGTCTTTGCTTCTTCAGGCAAAGTCAGGACAGGGCAGCAGGCTGATCTGGATGGAGGCTTACAACCTGTCTTGGACTTGGTTGCACTTCCCTCAAAGGACCAAGATAGAAGCCTGGGGATTCTCCTGGATTTGGCAATGTCTATGGAAGTGCAGATAGCAGAAGTTGATAAGAGTGCTTTTTACCAGCATCTCCTTCCCCGTAAAGGCTCTTCCACAAATATGCTTCAGGAGCCTTGGGGATGCTTCAGAATTAAGGAGGCTGAAGGGGAAATTGACAAAATTTGACCCTTATTCCCCTATCGGTTTCTACGAGCAGGATCACCTCCTAGCATGACAGACATGTGAAATGTCTGTCTAATCCAAATGGCAGTGCTACTTTATCATTCTTCCACAGCCATGTGAATCCACCTTTTCATGGAACTTCTTTCAGACTCCAACTGGATGATAAGACTTAGGAGAAATTCATTTGCAGTAACATCCAGCATACTGCCTATGGTCAACTTGTGTGTGTGTTTCCTCAGCCTCTTTCAAATCTACCATTTCCTTCCTACTTTCCTTCCTTCCATATTCTACTTTGTCATCCCCCCACTCATTATTTTTTGCCTTTGCTGTGCATCATCATCATTCACTTTCTTCCCAGGTGACACAAAGCAAACAAAATATAAACTCTAGTCTAGAACAAATTATAGCAAACCACCAATAAAAATTTAAACAACACATCTATACCAATAAAAGGCAGGACTTGCAGATCCTGCCGCACAAGAGAGGCAACAAGTACTTTAAGCAATTCAAATCAGGCAAAACTGCATGTAATAAGAAATTTCTTTTGTTGTTGTTTAGTCGTTTAGTCGTGTCCGACCCTTCGTGACCCCATGGAACAGAGCACACCAGGCACTTCTGTCTTCCACTGCCTCCCGCAGTTTGGTCAAACTCATGCTGGTAGTTTCGAGAACTCTGTCCAACCATCTTGTCCTCTGTCGTCCCCTTCTCCTTGTGCCATCCATCTTTCCCAACATCAGGGTCTTTTCCAGGGAGTCTTCTCCTCTCATGAGGTGGCCAAAGTATTGGAGCCTCAGCTTCAAGATCTGTCCTTCCAGTAAACACTCAGGGCTGATTGCCTTCAGAACGGATAGGTTTGATCTTCTTGCTGTCCATGGGACTCTCAAGAGTCTCCTCCAGCACCATAATTTAAAAGCATCAATTCTTCGGCAATTATTATTATTATTAAGTGCATATCTAGTGGTGGTGTCAGGTAGCCGAGAACCCATGGCATGTTGCCAGGAATGGACAAGACCAGGGAAAATTCTTACCAACAGCATTTTATTCGATATTCAAAAAGTAGATCTATGATAATGATTGTGTTCCTTCTTTGTGCATTATGATAATAATAATAATGATGTATAAAGTCATGTTGTTGTTGTGGTTGTTTTGGCGTTTAATCGTGTCCGACTCTTCGTGACCCCATGGACCAGAGCATGCCAGACACTCCTGTCTTCCACTGCCTCCCGCAGTTTGGTCAAACTCATGCTGGTAGCTTTGAGAACACTGTCCAACCATCTCGTCCTCTGTCGTCCCCTTCTCCTTCTGGCCTCAATCTTTCCCAACATCAGGGTCTTTTCCAGGGAGTCTTCTATTCTCATGAGATGGCCAAAGCTTCAGGATCTGTCCTTCCAGTGAGCACTCAGGGCTGATTTCCTTCAGAATGGATAGGCTTGATCTTCTTGCAGTCCATGGGGGACTCAAAAGTCTCCTCCAGCACCATAATTCAAAAGCATCAATTCTTCGGTGATCAGCCAGCTCTCACTTCCATACATCACTACTGGGAAAACCATAGCTTTTGCCTGGTGCTTAAAATGGAAAAAGTTGGCACCAGCAGGGAGCCTCCCTGGGGAGAGCAGTCCACAAGTGAGGAGCCACCACAGAAAAGACCCTTTCTTTGTTTCCACCTTCTGGATGGAAACCCAGGGAGAGGGCACCCAGAAAAGGGATTCAGGTGGTGATTGCAGGGTCCAGGGTTGGTTCATATGGGCAGAGGCTCTGGAAGTTTAAAAGGGCGAGAGCTCCCTGCGTTGTTATTCATAAGACACCATCAGCGTGCATAGCGCTTTACAGACTACAAAAGGAGCAGATCCCTGCCCTGAGGGGCTTCCAATCTAAAATTCAACACAAGGGCGACGACAGGAGAAAGAGAAATGGAGGCAAGGCTTAGATGCCTATCCCACCCCAAGAATCCGGCATTCATTCAAACCACATTCAAACCATGCATTTCAAGTATATAATCTAACCGTCCCAAGCTGCATTTCGCAATTCGATCTAGGTTTTTATGAGACCCCGAGTCAAAAAATGGTAGTATTTCCCTCCCTTCCTCAAAGGGGTAAACGTATTAGAAAGGAGCAAGGGCACGCGCACCACCCTCCAAGCTTTTCCACCTTTCCCTGCTCCTGGAAAGCCGCGGCCGCAGCGAGCCTAGACCGCGTCGGGGTGGCGCCACGCTCAAGATGGCGGGGTCGCCTGCGCGCCACGCTCAAGATGGGCGGCTGCTCCCCTCCCCTCTCCCTCTCTCCCTGGCCCAGACCTCTTCCCGGCAGTGATTTCCGGAGCGAGAGGGATTCCGTCCCATGGTAACAGGGCCACGGCGGGGGACGCCAGAGGGGCTGCTCACTTCCTGCCCCGCAGAGAGAAAGGGAGAGGACGAGGAGGAGGAGGACGAGGGCGACGAGCTCCACACGCGCCCCCTCAGCAGCAAGCCGGGCAGGGACCGCCCCCTCGCAGGGACCCAGGTAGGAACTGGTCCTGCGCTCCGCGGGGTGGGGGACGGGCAGGGGGCTTCTGCCCCGGGGATTTGCACAGGTAGCCAGCGCCTCGGTTGCAGAGGAGGCCCAGCCTTGTCTGGGCGGACTGGCGAGGTGAGCGCGCGATTGCGGGGGGAGCCGCGAGGACCCGCTGGGGAAAGGAGGAGGGGGGCCCGCTGCTCGTGAAGCCGCGTTCGGCCCAGCAAACTGGGGGCTTGCATATCTCCAAGCCTGGCTCTACGGTTGGTTGCAGTACCCTTCCTCCTGAATAATGCTAAAAGTGAAGAGTTGCGGCTTTTTACTTACAACCGCCTCCCTCTTGAAGAGCTTAAGCATCTTCTCTCTCGGGTCTCAGTGACAACTCTCGTATGCAGTTGATTGCAAAGTGTGTAGAATTTTTCTGTCTCTTACCCGCCTCACAAACCCCTTTCCAGTGGTGCATAAGGTCCAGCATACCCAAAATGAGCTTCACATCCGACTCTTTGTTAGTACTATATCCATTTTCTGGAACGGAGGAAAATTTCCTTAGGTAGACTGTTGCTTTCCTCAGATTTCGCCCCAAATTTAGGTTTCATCACCAGAAGGGCTTTGTTTTCCTGCACTCTTCACATGCAAACATGCCCTTTGTATGTGTCGTTCTGCATATTTTGGGGAGGAAACTTGACTCATTTTCCCGCAGGCTTAGTCAAGGTAGTGATGTTGATTTAGCTATCACACTTGATCACTTTCTGGTTGGGGCTGATGGGAATTGTAGTCCACAACATCTGGAAGGCACTACTCTGGCTACTCCTGTATGATGTGCTCCCTTTTTGAATTCTGAATTGCACAACAAAGAGCATTGGAGGTGACGTGGGGAATTTCAGGGATCTTTTATTCAGTTAAATAAGTGAAAAGAGCTAGGAAGGCAACACAGTCTGTGCTGTTCTCCATCTGTGCCAACTGTATGGGGACTTTCGTATAGCTCAGTTGTAAAGCACACATACCTTGCACAGAAAAGGTCCCAGGTTCTCTCCCTTGCATCTGTAGGAAGGATTGGAAAAGGCCAATGTCTTGAGATCCTGCATAGATGTTGCCAGTCATCATAGAGCTAAATGGACCAATGGTCTCAGCATAAGGCCACTTCCTATGTTGCTTGTTGAGGACTGGACTCTGGGCTGAAAAGGTGCTTTGTGGTCTCCACAAATAGAGCTGTCTGGTCATGTTATTATTAGAAACATCACCTGACAGAACCCTGTTCCACTTTGCAGGGAGATGGGAAATGTTCCACTGATGGCTCATTCTTTGATTCGAATAAGACTCCTTTAATTATTTATTTTCTGTGATGCAGGATTTTTATTCTTGCATGTTTGAATTGGGTATTAAGAGGATGCTTATACACATATACAGTATCTTTCTAAAGGGTCTTCTACAGATAAAAGATACATGTTGACTGAAGGTCAAGCATGGAAGGTGGAATTTGAAGGAAAGGACCACATGGTTTGTCTAGTCCAAGGATAGTCAATATGGTGCCCTCCAGTTCTAGTTAGACTTCAGTTTCCATCATTATGACTGTTGGCCATTTTAACCTAGGGTCGCCTGCCTGCCCTAAAATTGGATCCAATTCCAAAGCCATCTCTGACACTTAAGTCAGAGACAATAGGGAATTTCACCGCCTTTTGGGGTTAATTGAAATTATAGTTGAATGCATTATCCTATAAAGTTTCTGTATGCTGGGTCAGACCATTCATCCATTTAGTTAAGTATTGTTTACTTCACCTAGCAGCAGACTCAAGGTCTCATATATTTCCCAGTCCTGGCATCTGAGAGCCTTTAATTGGAGGTGTCTGAGAGTGTACATGGGACCTTCTGTGCTGGTTCAGTAAGCCGCAGTCCCAATAATCCTTTGGTTAATTATCTGGTGTACAAGAATCTGCTACATCAGAATATTTACATTCCTGTGCTAAGCACATATTCAAAGCAAAGAAAGCTCTCTTAACTTTAGCCATAACATTTATAAAATGACTGCTGCTTGGATTGTTCAGAATTAATAAAGGCTCTGGTCGTTTTATTACTCTGTAGTAGAAACAGAGCCTACGGATATTATTCCACTTATTTATTTTTTACCTCGGACGGGGCAGAATTTAGTTTGGGTTTGCAACAGGGACTGCATTTTTAAAGTACAGTGGTACCTCGGGTTACATACACTTCAGGTTACATACACTTCTAACCCAGAAATGGTACCTCAGGTTAAGAACTTTGCTTCAGGATGAGAACAGAAATCGTGCAGCGGCGACACAGTGGCAGCAGGAAGCCCCATTAGCTAAAGTGGTGCTTCAGGTTAAGAACAGTTTCAGGTTAAGTATGGACCTCCGGAATGAATTCAGTACTTAACCTGAGGTACCACTGTACTGGAAGCTAAGGCTTATGTTCATCTTCTCTCTTCCAAATACATCAAGGCTTGACAGTATTTCTTTTATCATTGAGGTGAGTTAGAACATGTCATTTTCCACTGTTTGTGTGTGTGTAGTTTTTTGTTTTTTAAAAAATAAACACATTGACAACATTTGGTTTCCCCCTTAATTTCCCCTTTCAGTCCCCACCCACCGTCAAAGAACTCAGACATAACCCATTGATAGAAATGAATACAAGAGAAATAAATAAAGGTCACTTAATTACATGAATAAAACATTGTTCCACATGTCAGAAGAACCTTGGCTGGTCTTCCCTTAAACGGAGGTGAACCTAGAGTTGCAACCCTTTGCATACTTACCGTACTTGGGAGTAAGTCCCACTGAACGTAAGAGGGATTTAGGTCTGAGTAAACTTGTATAGGATTTCATTACATGTATGTCAACAGCGTAGTAGGACCATCATAAAAATGTTGTAAGGTGAACCTTTTTACATATCGGTGCTCCTCATCAAACCTACAATCATATGAATTTCCGGAGTTGATGAATTTTTAAGGTAGAGCATGCCTAAATTAGAAACAAAACAATTATTCAGTAGTAATGTAAACCTTCGCACCTCATCGGCTACCCAGCTGATTTTAGTAGTTGCTTAGGTTTCCTGTTTGGAATGGGATGTAGAATTCTGGATACTTTCCAGCACATCTGGTGGAGGAAGAGGGGAAAGAAGCAACACTTTAAACTCAGCCTTCCCCAGCCTACTACCTTTCAGATGCTTTGAACTGCAGGTCCCGTCATTACTGACCATTGGTTGATGGGAGTTGTAGTCCAAAAATATTTGGAAGGCACAAGCTTGGAGAAAGATGCTCTAACTTCTCTGTTGTGCCTCAGGGATTTTTTGTTAGTGAAATGGAAGTGGCCTTCAGCCATATTTTGGCCTGTTACTATTTCAGATATTGGGTTATCTGTGGCAAAAGACAGAAGGTGATCATCCCAGAAAAAGTATGAACATTTCTTCTTCCCCCACACCCCCTGCTTCTGCACTGGAGATGTAGACCGTGTCAAACATTGGAACTTGGAATATGTTTTAAAGGGTTTTCCAGGAACAAAATAAAGACTTCTTACAATGCTGACTCCTAAATCTTCATATTTTACAGCAGTATGTGTCAGTTTCCCACATAAAGCATCTCTTTTCAAATGCTATGTACAGTATTCGTCTTTGAGATTAGTCACCCTCTTAAAGTTGGCTAACAGACCAGAGTTAAGGTTTTTTGTTCTTTTTCCTGGTAGCTTAAATCCTTAAGTCACAAAGTGATGGGAAACAGGTGGGGGTAGGTATTCTGGAAGGATACAGTTTGTCACTCTCATGCAATGTCTAATGAGTTGTACTGAATTTTCAGCCACATTTTGGAACATTTCAGATACCGTATTTTTTGCACCATAACACTCACTTTTTTCCTCCTAGAAAGTAAGGGGAAATGTCTGTACGTGTTATGGAGCGAATGCCTGAGGGTGGCGGGGGGGATCTGCTGCAGTTGTGAGCAGAGGATCCATGGTTCCCCTTCCTTACCTCCTCCGTGGTTACAAAGCATGGATCCACATGGATCCTCAGGATTTTTGCATTGGGCTACTCCAAACTCACTGTCAGATCACATGTCTGTGGTCACAGCATGAACCACAAAAATCATATATCCACTATTTCGTTTAGAATATTTTTTTTCTTGTTTTCCTCCTCTAAAAACTATGTGCGTGTTATGGTCTGGTGCGTGTTATAGAGCGAAAAATACGGTAATTCCACTAGGTGTTAGCCAAGGGGTGTATGCATGAGCGTGTGTGTGTTTGTGTGTGTGTAAGAGAGAGAGATGTCAGGTGACAACATCTTGGAATATTTCAAATCTGTTGTCAAGCCCGCATAACTGGGATCATCTGAGTGTTCCTTTTTTATCAGCAACCACCCAAAAAGGGCTAGAATTGTAAAATCAATGGGGGAAAAGCCCAAGCACAACTAATTTTGGGGGGAAAACCCCAAACTGCTCAGTTCATAAAATTTCAATAAATATTTCTCATCTTTCTGGAATCCTCTTCAGATGTTAATGGTTTGTACACAAAACTCTATCCTGAAGATTTGTGGCAGCTTAACAGTGTTTTAAAAGCATTAAAAAGCCTAATCAGTGAAAATAAAACCTACTATTAAAACTCTTCCACCATACCAGACACCAAAAGCCAGACTAATTTTTTTAAAAGCCTTAATAGCATTTCCAGAAGATGCTCACATGCTACTTTGGAGGAATCCCTGGGGAGGGGGAAATTGAGGAGCAGAACTGATGGACAGTGACTTAATGTGCTCTTGCGCTCTTAAAAGTGGGTTAGTAACTTTTTGCAATATAAGTAGTATTAGAAATTCTCCCTTCTCCATTATGTGTGGGTGTTTTTAATTAATGCTGAAACCATGTGAGGCTAAGCACTTATTTGTATGTATTGTATAGTATTGAAGAAGCTTCTCTCACAACATTTTCTGACTGTGACTTCTTTTCTCTTTGTGCTGACTGACTGCTGGGCTTTTTTAAAGAAGATATTTCACTCAAGTTTGTATTACTTCTCAGAACTAGTGGTTTGGAACTGTTCTGTATCTGAAATAAGTTTTGAAAGTGGACCATAGTAAGCGTGTGTAGTTGAGCTGCATTTATATTTTAAATTTGCTAGTGTCTTGCCCAGGAAGGCCTTCCTAAAAGGTAAAGGACCCCTGAAAGTTAAGTCCCATCGCAAACAACTCTGGGGTTGCAGCACTTATCTCGCTTTACTGGCCGAGGGAGCCGACGTTTTTTTTTTTTTTTAAGATATTTATTGAAGTTTTACAAATTATATCAAACAAAACAATACACACAAACGCAAACAAAAAAAGAACAAGTATAATTTCAGAACCTTATTTTCTTAAAACTTCACCGACCTCCTCATACCTCCCCTTTCTGCATTCCCATTTCAAATATTTAGTTCAGCAAATCCTCACCCTTAATTTTATCTAATTGTCAACCTTTCTTTTCTTTTAACTTAATCTTTACAGCTGTACTCCACAGACAGTTTTTCCAGGTCATGTGGCCAGCATGACTAAGTCGCTTCTGGCAAAACCAGAGCAACGCACTGAAACGCTGTTTACCCTCCCGCCGGAGCGGTACCTATTTATCTACTTGCACTTTGATGTGCTTTCAAACTGCTGGGTGGGCAGGAGCAAGGACGGAGCAATGGGAGCTCACCCTGTCGCGGGGATTCAAACCGCCAACCTTCTGATCGGCAAGTCCTAGGCTCTGTGGTTTAACCCACAGCACCACCCCCGTCCCTTATGAAATCGTTTAAATCAATGTAATTTCTTCACTATAGTACAGAATTTTTCCCCCTCTGAAAATGTGTTGCAAACATTCAGTATTTCTCTATAAGCTAAGGTTGAACCTTGACAAGATGGAGTTGCTGCAGACTGGAGTTCCCGGGTTTAGGAATTGGGTTCACAGATTGTTTGGTGTGAGGTTGCACTCTCTCTAAAGCAGGAATAGGGAATGTGTGGCCCCCCAGATGCTGTTGGACTACACCTTTCATCATCCCTGACCATAGGCCATTTTGGCTGGGGCTGATGGGAACTGTCATGCTCTGTGTTCCTGGACAGAGATAGCTTAGTCACATGCCCTAGTAGCTTCCCAGCTTGCCCACTGTAAGATGCTCTCTGTGGAGATGCCCTTGAAGGTGGTTTGGAGGCTGCAGCTTGAGCAAAATGCTGTGTAGGTACTGACATATTCAGTGACATACACAGTTTGGAAACATTTGCACTGGCTACCTGTTCATCACTGAGTCCAATTCAAGGTGTTAACTTTAATGTTAAGCTCTGGACTGTTTGGGGCCAGTTAGCTGAAAGACTGCCTCTCCTGATATTGTGAGTTGGGATCTGCTGAGAAGACCCTGTTGGTTGTGCTATCATTATACTTGGTGGGAACCTGGAACAGGGTCTTCTTGATTGTGGCACCCTGGCTCTGAAACACTCTTCTTCCCTGCTCTCCCTCTCCCAGTAACAGGCAGACTCCTACATTGGGTGGAATCTGACAGGGTAAGGCATTTCTGTTTCACGCTGCCTTTGAACATCATTAGTGACTTAGGATTGAATTGTTATTAGATAAAGGATTGAATTCTGATTGAATTCTGTACTTCTAATTTTAACTAAGATTCTGTTTTTGTGTAATTTGGCTTTGTGTTATGTGTGTATTTGTACAAATTATAACCTGTCTTGTGACCACGGGGTGAAGGATGGGATATACATTGCTTTAAATAAAAGAAATATAGAAAACTGTTTGAACATTGTGAAAATGTTAAGTTGTACAGTAAGCCCGCAACTTACACACCTAAAGCCAAAACAGTGTATAGTCAAAACCCATTGGGTTCAATGGCGGGTGGGATTGCCAAAGTAATTTCCCCCAAAACCTCATCCTCTTTCTGGCCCCTTTTTATTTATATTTTATTTTTTGCTGAATGCGCACAAGTTGTGCAAGTTGTGAACTTACTGCATTGCATTGCACATTCTAGTTACAAATCCACAATTTTAAAACCGTAACCACTTAAAATGGTAAAATATTTGCACCTTGAGAAACAGGAGAAGTGAATTCTTCTGTTCCTTTTTAAGTTAGGTGTATTTAGTCCTAGAGTAAACTTACTTTAAAATTCAAGGCTCTGTTGGGGGGCTAAAAAAATAAAAAGGATTAACTGTGGGAACAATTCACACACCTCCTGTTTAGCTGGAATGCTAAAGAATGATACTTCTCACATTACAGTTGTGCTTCAGGGTTAATGGCTGATTTAAAGGTGTGAACTAAGAATGCTTCATTGGAAACCTTTTATTTCTCAACCATAAATTACTGTTCACTGCATGGGTGTGTGTCTTTAAGTGCATGGGTGTGTGTCTGAACAAAGAAAATGCTTACTAGTCTATTCATACAAAGTTGCTAGTTAAGACTTTGCCATAGGCCGCAAAATTGCTTGGTAGATATCCCTTTCTTCTGGCAAAAGATGCTCCTAACTGGCCAACATTGTCTCAGAACTCACTACTGTCTCTGAATTAAAATACAGCACTTCTTAATCCTTGTTTGTTTACTGTGTGCCGTTCCCCACATCAAAAAGGCCATTTAAACTTCTATTCAAAAATCTTGCCATTTCTTGGGTCTCCTTCACCACTATCATTTATATCCTGCAGTGTACTGATTGATGGGTTAGGTTAATCAATTTTTAAAGAGTGCCCCATATTAATTGGGTAGTGGATTTTTAAGAAATTCTGTGACTCTCTGGACTGAACTGTGTGTTCCTTCTACTCTTGTGGCAAAACAGCATAATCAATTATAGATGGGAGAAAGGAAACGATTATGTTGGGACATTCAGGGTTTTTTAGGGTTTATTTTTTGGGAAAGTGGCCTAAAAATAATACCATACAAATTTGTCTATCTAGGTTATACAGTGGACGCTTGGGTTGCAAATGTGATCCGTGCGGGATACACGTTTGCAACCTGCAGCATTCGCAACCCACAGCAGCACATCTGCGCATGTGCAGGCTGTAATTCAGCTCTTCTGTGCATGTGCAAGGTGCGATTTAGTGCTTCTGCGCATGCACAACACCCGAAACAAGGAAGTAACCCATTCTGGTACTTCCGGGTTTCAGCAGGTCCGTAACCTGAAAAAATGCATCCTGAAGCGTCTGTAACCCGAGGTATGACTGTATATGCGTGAGCTTGCTCCAGTGAGGGATTATTCTAGGTTCCTTTTTTGCTAACAATACTAGCATTATAAGAGGGTTGGGTTGTTGTTTTGTTAAAAGGTGAGATGAGGTGATTGAGTGATGGGTGGGTCTGCTCACCTGTCAAAACGAAGCACAAGGTGGGGCAGCCCAGCAGCCAGCCAGCCAGATCTTTTACCCCACACCTCATTTAGTGGGCTTTATGTGGAACTTGGGTGGTTCTGTGGTCTAAAACCACTGGGCCTAGGACTTGCTGATTGGAAGGTTGGCGGTTCGAATCCCCGCGACAGGGTGAGCTCCCGTTGCTCGGTCCCAGCTCCTGCCCACCTAGCAGTTCGAAAGCACGTCAAAGTGCAAGTAGATAAATACAGTGGTGCCTCGCAAGACGAAATTAATTCGTTCCGCAAGTTTTTTCTTCTTGCGAGTTTTTCGTCTTGCGAAGCATGGTTTCCCATAGGAATGCATTGAAAATCAATTAATGCGTTCCTAGGGAAACTGCCTTCAGACCAGGTCTCTGCTGTCCCGGGGAGATTTAAAAATGCTGGGGGTCGGCAGCGAGCGCCCGCCAGCATTTTAAGATCGCCCGGGGCAGCGGAGAAGTCTCCGCTGTCCCGGGAAGGCAGGCGGGGGGGGGGAGCAAAGACTTTTGCCCCCCCGTCGGCCTTCAGAAGAGGTCCAAGACCTCTTCTGAAGGCCGGCTGTGGGCGAAAGTCTTTGCTCCCGACCGCCAGCAATTTAAAACAGGTCCCCGGAGATTTCCCTATGGGCTTTCGTCTTGCAAGGCAAGCCCATAGGGAAATTCGTCTTGCGAAGCGCCTCCAAAACAGAAAACCCTTTCGTCTTGCGGGTTTTCCGTCTTGCGAGGCATTCGTCTTGCGGGGTACCACTGTAGCGGGAAGGTAAATGGCGTTTCCATGCGCTGCTCTGGTTCTCCAGAAGCAACTTAGTCATGTTGGCCACATGACCCGGAAATACTGTCTGTGGACAAACATTGGCTCCCTCAGCCAGAAAAGCGAGATGATGAGCCCAGAGTCGTTCGCTACTGGACTTAACTGTCAGGGGTCTTTTACCTTTACCTTTTATGTGTGACTTCAGATAACTGCATATTTAATCAAGAATTGTGGTATTAGCAAACAACATAGCAACAGCCCATTTTTTCATGATATGGTGTGGTATAATGTTCTCATAATTTGTAACTTCTTTCTGAGGAAATGAGAAGAAAAAGAGAGTAAATGCACACACACACCCCATCATCAGCAGTTTTGTTTATTTGGAAGTATATATGTTCAGATAAGTGTACATCTAAGATTGCAGTTTAGGAGATGGAAGGGGTGAATTAATATCTGCACATCTAAAACTCAGCATCACCATAGTATTTTAATGAATAGCTATGTGAGCTTTGCTTGAGGCTGCCAGGAATTTTAAAATTCCTATTGTTGGAGTTTAATTGCAGGAGTAAAGATTTAGCTAGATTACGCAACACTTTAATTACATAAGAAGATAAGCTGTCCCAAGGTTTGTTGTTATCGTAAACAATAGTCCTCTGAAATTTTACTATTGGTAACTAAAAGATGTCTGTAAAAAAAACGGAATTCTGTTGCAGTTGAATGTAATGTCTCATTGACAGTTTTATGTAGATGCTTAGAGCTTGGCACTACTTGGAAGTAAGCCTTCCCAAGTTCCGGGGGGGGGGGGGGTTGCTTGCTAGTAAATATCCCTAAGATTGCAGCTTTACAGTTTTTGGAACCAGCCCCTCATGAAGTAGACTGCTGTGTCTGAGAAACTTGTTCCTGCTTGCTTTCTAATGTGTCACATTGGCTTCAGACATGCCTGCACATCATGCATGCTTCTTTGTCCAAAAGGGTTCTTAAAATATAGGTTTTCACTTTGGCATACATTCACATCTGAATATTGTTTTGCCTCTAGTGCTTTTTATGGCTTGAAAGCTGCCCCCCCCCCCAATAGCTGGCTTCAAGCACTGCTTAAAAAATGTCTGTGATTTATTTATGGCCTTCTAGAAAGTGACTAGCAAGATGTAAAGAAAACTATTTTGGATCAGTTCTGAAGAAAACACATGTGGTGCTTGCTTTTCCCTTTCCCTTTTCTGCAGTGTTCACCCTTACCCCAGTCTTCTTTATTTCAGTTTTGTGTTGGCTCTGGAGGTGGTGGCTTCTTATCTAAAGTCATACCTGTTTTCATGCACTCCAGACCAGAGCTACGGGCTTTATTTCTTCAGTGGTTAACTGTGGGATGGTGTCTTAGCCTCTTTACCAGTACCAGCTAAAAGGCAATCATAAAATATCCCCAATTGAATTTTTAATTTTCTCAAATATTTTGAAATTTCATCAATACTTAATAAGGTACTTGTATTCTGCTGCTTTTTACCCATTTGAAAACCAGTGCTTGCTGTTGTTCAGTAGTACACCTATGCCTATATATATTGCTTTAATGTACAGGAAGAAAATCAGAACAATCTACTCAGAGGTAAAGTCAAATCTGCACAAATTACTTTTATGGATGAATATATTTCAAGCAGCAGATGAAACTTGCTTCATTCATCGGAGCGTTGCTTATCTCCGAAACCTCAGACAAGAAGTGGTTAATTGTGAAACGCTGTATAAACTGATAAAAGCATTGCTGTGGAAGAGCATGTGTAAAATTATAAATCACCCTTCACAACCAATGTTGGCCATAGCTCTGAAAGACACTTAGGCTGGAAACACATCAGAATTGGATAAAACCCGTAATGTGTTTCTTCATCACGTTAGATCATGAGCCAAATACGTATTGCTCCATATCTTCAACAGCTGCCTGGAATGCTGTGCCAATCCTAAAACGCTGTGGAAGGCAGAATTTTATTGCAGGAACTAAACCTGGCAAAACCGTTTTGCGTGAGTTTTTCAGTGACATGTCCTATGGTTAATCTATTTCAGCCTTGAGATTCCAAGTGAACTTTAGAGCAAGTTATTTGGCTAGCTAAAGATTTTTATTGATTTCCTCCCCTGCCGAGCCATTGTGCTATATATTATGCTATTCTGCCGGGGTTCCTGAGTTTAAATTTGCCAGTTTGAGCATATCTTGTCACTCTTGAAAGATCTGCAATGCACCAAATTGTTCCTGGACACATTTCAAAGTTCTGATGTTAAAACCCCAAATCATTTGAGACCTGGTTATTTGAAGGACTGCTGTTTCCCATATGAATGTGTGATGGGTTTTAAAAAAAAATCTTAGAGAGAAGAGGTACATCTCTAGGTACCTGAGAGAAAACATGTGCTTCCCAGCAACTGATATTGAGAAGTATGCAGCCTCTGTTACTGGAAGTACTATACAGTGGTACATCGGGTTACATACGCTTCAGGTTACATACGCTTCAGGTTACATATGCTTCTGCTAACCCAGAAATAGTACCTCGGGTTAAGAACTTTGCTTCAGGATGAGAACAGAAATCGTGTGGCTGCGGCGCAGCAGCAGCAGGAGGCCCCATTAGCTAAAGTGGTGTTTCAGGTTAAGAACAGTTTCGGGTTAAGAACGGACCTCTGGAACGAATTAAGTATGTAACCAGAGGTACCACTGTAGTACATAACCAGTGAAGGCATCTTCATTCGTAGCATCATGTCTGTGAAAGGCCTTCCTTAGACAAGAGGGGAGGGCACTTAACATTGACTAAGGTAACAGTGACTGTACCTACTTACTTAAGAGTAAACCCCATTGAACCCAATGTGACTTATTTTTGAGTAGAATGATGTATAGGATTTTACTGTTCGGCACAGAGTTAAAACTTACTTTCATCAATATCTTAACAGCTCTGCTTCCTTACTGTTTCTGACTAAATGGTTTAATTTTGTTTGAGTTTCACTGGTTATGCTGCTGTTTTTTATTTTTCTCTCTATGGCACATTTCAATTTTGTTATAGGCCGCTTTGTAGATCTTTTGATGTGGAAACATGGGATACAAATCTTGAAATAAAAGATTCCTCACGTATCTTCCTTAGAACAAGACTTTTGAAATGTCTAGTCACATGTACTTTGATTTTATTAAAATAAAAAAATTCCTTCCAGTAGCACCTTAAAGACCAACTAAGTTAGTTCTTGGTATGAGCTTTCGTGTGCATGCACACTTCTTCAGATACACATTTGATTTTATTGTTCTCAACAGCTGTTGCTGACTTCTTAAAGACAAGTGGAATACTCTCAAAACATTTTAAAATTAAACATTTTAAAACCGGAATTAATAAAGTTGTCTCAGCATGATGAGGAGTGTTTTCTCTAGGATGTTAATAGACTGATTTGTCTATATTGTACACATATACACTGGAGTAAGACCCAGTGAACTCAGTGGGTTTCGCCTCGGATGATACATGTATATAGGATTGCACTGTGAATCTTCTTGCAGTGGGCAACTTGCAGTTTTGAAATACATATACAATTCAGTAAATCTTATATTCAAATACTGTGTGTCTGAAGCAATTTCAGCCAGGAACTTAAACATCAAATATTTCTCCCTGTGTTAAACTTGGTCGATAATGACTCGTATCTGTGCATAGTGTAGTGCTGGCTCTATGTGTTCATCTGAGCAAATGGAAGTTTATTCAAACCTTTCCCTTTTAAGTGAAATCCCTGGTGCATTACATGAGCTAAAACAAATTCAGACATTTGGTTTTCATTAGCTTTGTAACTGAAACAAAAACATATTTAATCCCAGAGTATTTTGAAGTTAATGTGCAACTTTGCTGGGAAGGTATTTAAACCGTGGTATCAGTTGCAAGTCGGCCACATGCCAATGTCTCAAAACTGTCACTGAGCAAGATGTTAAATTACTTTTAACGTGCACAAGATTACATTTGTGTGATGTAGTGGTATGAAGAGATTTGGGTGAGGTGCAAGGGAGGCTTGAGAACAAAAGCAACTGGTGAAAAAAGCAACTGATAATGAAATGCAAAATCAACCCTTGCAGTTGTTTCTGCAGTGATGGCTTTCTTGTGGCCATTGTGCAATTTTGTCAGCGACAGGCAGGAGTCTGAAGGGTGGGCAGAGGAGGCAGGGGGCAGGAGGGTGACCCAGAGGAAGGAGACAGTGATTTGTGGGGTTCGGTACTACCTGTGAGGCGGGGAGAGGGAGGAGCTGGGCAGACAGAGACAGAAGAAAAGCAGGCAGAGAGAGAGCTGCAGGAAGGCGCAGAGGTGGAAGAGACATTTTCAGAGAGAGAGTTGGAGCCTTAGAACCTCCTTCCTCCTCTCCCCATGGTCTCCAAGGTCAAGGAGGGGCTTAAAGCGGCGTCAGGAGCAGGTGGAGATGCCTCACAGGTGAAGTCGCTTGTGCACACCACATCAGAAGAGAGGGTTTAAATCAGTGATGGCCAAACTTGGCCCTCCAGCTGTTTTGGGACTACAGTTCCCATCATCCCTGACTACTGGTCCTGTTAGCTAGGGATGATGGGAATTGTAGTCCCAAAACAGCTGGAGGGCCAAGTTTTTGCCATCACTGGTTTAAATGGTCTGGAGGAGGTGTGGTGCGCTGTTGCTCCAACTGCTGGGATGCAGCACAGGTCAGAGGAAGGAGATGTCCAGCTAGCTATTTAGCAAGAGATACTTGCACTTAGGAGCTGATGTATTCAAGTGCTTTGCCAATAAAGAACTAAACTTCCAGTTGCATGTCCTCCTTGCGGGGGACCGGATGTGCTCAGGAAAGATTTGTCCTTGCTATTCTACGTGGGAGTATTTAGTTTGAAATGAAAGGAACTAGGACTGTCGTCTCACTAAGGAAATCTTAGCTGGATAAAAAGTTTTAATTAAATCTGCAAGAATTGGCAAATGAATTAAAAACAAGGGAAAATATACCTTATTTGTGGGGGGAGGGTTTTTTGTTATGGTGATGGATATGTGTGTTATAGAAGGCAATCTCTTAGAAGAGGCCTCCTGTATAAGTGTCAGGGGGAGGGAAAGATCATGCATTTTCCAAGATGGTGCCCACTTCCTGCAATTTTCATAAATACCTGTGTTAAAAAAATTATTTTTTCTTTTGAAAAAATCTGGGAAACGTTTCTTAAAATTCCAAAAAAAGGACCGTGACAATCAACCCAGCCCAGCCCTGCAGGCCTACAAAGAACCATTGTGGACAAAGTTTGTGGAACATAAACAGGAAAAGAGGGCATAATGGAGAAGTGATGAGGATGAGAGATCCCAGGACAGGATGCGACATATGACCAAAGAAATGGAAAAATGTATCGACAGGACTACACAATGTGCTGATATAGGATGTTTGGATTGAAGGAGCATGCTATTATGGGCAATTATCATGTAAAATACTATTTATTGTTACTCATTTATATACTGCTTATATGCCAAAATAGTTTCTAAGAGCTCATAGAGCCTGCCAGCTATTCATCTGAGAACTGCTCTCAGTGTAAATTATGACATCATCATCATAATTATTGAATCGTAGAATGTTAGAGCTGAAAGGGACCCTGCGAATCATCTCACCCAATCCCCTGGAATGGAGGATTATACATTTGTCCCATACGGGGATCAAACCTGCAACCTCGGCATTATTATGAATGTTTTCTACCCAGTTTCTTATTTTGCTTAAGGGATAGTATATGTTACTGATAGAAAAGTATAGAGCGACTGCACAGTGTGTTTTTTGTTGTTGTTTA